>NC_143409.1:47562792-47786013 GCF_052110815.1 Crocodylus siamensis
AGGCCATAATCCTCGGAGTGAAGCTCTGGGTTCAGGTCACTCCTTTCTTTGGCTAGGGAGGGGAAAGGATGATATAACAGTATGATAAAGCAGGGTTGGGCAGTGCCACGACTGTGCAGTACCAACTGGAAACTGGCTGTGGAGGGCGTGGGAGCATAGGAAATGCCATGCTCTGTGGTCTGGCCCTACCCTAGCTGCAGCAGAGCAGAGGGGTTTGGTGTCTACCCCACCTCCTCAAGCTCCTGTTGACAGCCAGAGGGATGAATAGGATCAATTGCTCCCCCATTACCCTCAAGAAGCCTCCAGGAGCAGGTCATTCACCTCTGTGCTTTGATGCCAGGACTTTTCTCATACAGTTGCTGATCTTGGAGCAGCAGGCACAGTTGATGTTGCAGGTCACTACTTGCCTTAGCCAAACTAAGCAGGGGCCAAAGTGAAATGGCCAGATCACTGCACCAGAGCCCACCAGGTAGCTGCCCCCCAGGGAAAGAACTTCTCTGCAATGTAATACAAACTCATCATTACTCTCATTGCATGCGTAACTCCATAGTTTAAATGAAGAGGATGATATCAGAGGGAACTTACTCACAGGTTTGAAATCAAACAACCCTGGGGCATGCAGGGTGCTTGGCTGACATGAGGGATGCAGCTGGGACTCTTGCCTAGCATCTGGGATAGGAGTGAGAATGAGAAGGATCCACATCTGTGTGCAAAATGCTTCTGATGTTGAACCTGGAAATGATGAAAAGTAAGGAGTTCCTTTCTGGACAGGGGGAGCAAGGGCTGGGAGGAAATGGGGTAATCGACAAAGAACCTCATGTTTTTTGGTTACAAAGCTTCTGCTCAAGAGGTGTGTTCCTGCCTGGGATTTAGATTGTAGTGTGACTGGTCCCCGTGAGATAGTGCTGTGTGAGGAGAGAGGAGCAAAGTAGCGCCACCATTACCCACCTTCAGCTTCCTCCTCCATGCCACATCCTGGCTCAGAATGTCCTTGCTGACCATGGTTGGTACCACATGGCAAAAAGGAAAGACATGGTAAATGGTGCATCTGAATTTGGGGCAGACTGGGAATGGAAAGGATGAGACACACCTTAAAGTCAAAAAGAATGCATGCAACCACAAGAAAACTTTAAAAAGGACAGAAAAATCCCTTCCCCCTGTTCACAAGGGATGCACAAGGAAAGCAGCAGCCAGGTGAGTGAGGCCTGACCTGAGCATTTCCACCCAGGTGCCTATGGTCTGCATAGATGGGGTAACTGAGGCACAGGCTGCAGGAGTGGAAGCTTCATAAAGGCAGAGAAAAAACTGCAGAGACTCATAATTGTCTTTGAGTGAAAATCTAGGTCCCCAGGGCAATCTAGATCCTCACCAGCCCTAACTATAAGATCCATTCACCCACCAGTTTCTATTAAGATCTGAGGCTGGAGACAGACATGGGATGCTGGAACCATGTACGTAGGCCTCAATTCTAGGCCACAGCTATAAGGCAGCCTTCCCATAATATATTTTGTCAACAAATAAGACATCAAGTTGTGGCAGGAGAGTGTAAGACAGGCTGCCCATACCGGAGAACACCATACTGCTGTTACACAACTGCACAGACAATCTTAGTGCCTCACAAGCGGCCTGTAGGCTGCAGTTTGGGAACAACAGCATTAGCCATGTGCAGTTTCTCCTCAGTGTATCTGGGCATCTGTAGCTCCAATGCCTCCAGCTGCAGCTGTGGATGCCTCACAGCTCTGGGGCAGGTCTGGCAGTTCTGCTCCTGGGCCAGAGAAGGAGAGAAGTAAAGTCACACAGCTAAATTAGGCCACCATAGGAAATGACTCTTCTAATGACCGTCCCCTCGTCACAGGGAAGGTTGTGCCAGGGGTTCTGCTCACTGGGACCTGCTGCATTGGCCCGGCACAGTCAGGTTTTATCTCTGATTCTGTACAGGGTTTCAATAAAAGCCATATCACCAGAGCCTGCACATCAGTCTTCTCTGTGCTCAGGGGCCAGGACTTTCCCCATATGGTTGCTGATCTTGAAGTAGCCGGCATATGTTCACCAGGGACAGCACTGAGACCACATTTCACCATCTCAGCCATTCCACGTTGGAAACTTCTGGTCACTGCTGGCTTTATACAAACTGTAAGCAGGGCTTGGAAGCGAAATGCCCAGATCCCATCCCCAGAGTCCACCAGGCAGTCAGCCCTCGGGGATGCAACTCCTCTCGAGTGTAAAACAAGCTTAGCATTTTTCTCATTATTGAGTAATTCCAGAGTTGAAAATAATATGGTTAC
Source organism: Crocodylus siamensis (assembly GCF_052110815.1). Taxonomy (NCBI): domain Eukaryota; kingdom Metazoa; phylum Chordata; order Crocodylia; family Crocodylidae; genus Crocodylus; species Crocodylus siamensis. The sequence goes on from NC_143409.1 coordinate 47,565,078, forward strand.
ATCACAGGGAAAGTTAAAGGTTTAAAATCAAATATCTCTGGGCCATGCATAGTACTTGGTTGACTTTGGGGGAATGCACCTGGGAGCCCTGCTCTAGCAAGAGGAATAGGCGTGGGAACGAGAAGTAGCCAAAATCCTGGTGCAAAGTGCTTCTGATCTCATAGCAGGGAGAGACAAGGAAGGAGTCCCGTTCTGGAGAGGGAAAGCAAGGGCAGGAAGCAAGCTTGGCCAGGGTGGGCTCTTGTCTTGAATTTAAATCTCTTTTGGACTGCTCCCCTCGGGATTGTGCTCGGTGAGGAGAGAGGGCCAAAGGCAGCACCACCGTTTCCCACCTCCGACTTCCTGCTTCATGACACATCTTGTTGGAGGGAAAATACACTGATGAACAGTGGCTGCACTCACCCTCTGGAGCAGCACAAAAGCAGTGACTTCAGCAAGAGTCTGCACTGATCCTCTGATGAGCACAGACAGCTCATTCTACATACCAAGTAAAGCCAGAGGGGTGGCAATGCGCCGCTGCCTCCTCCATCCCATGCTTAGTAAAAAGGCCTTGCATGCCATGCCCTGGCATGCATCGGAGGGTTACTGATCTCTGGGGTAGGTCATCCCTGCCAAAGCGAACCTTTTTGAGTGTCCTCTAGGTAGACCAGCCCACAAAAATTGCAGAGCGTATCATTTTGACAGTATCATTTTTATCACTGAACACAAACAGGTTTGACTCAACCTTTCCTCAAGGGTCTCTTGGGAGACCCTTGTCTGGTGCCTGGGGGTACAGAGAGGGGTGCAGGGATCTATTCCTAGACCCAGTGACAGCAGTTCACCAGCTCTTTCAATGACTGCTGGCAGCCATCTAGAAGTCCCTCATGCAGCCTGTGCCTTGGTTTCCCCATCCAAACAAGCAGACTATAGGCACATGTTTGGATATCCTCAGGTTATTCCACACTCACCTGGTTGCTGCTGTCGGGTGCCAAATGTCTGCCCATTGCCCTTGTCTGGTGCACGGGACAGGGTGGGAGCTGTTCCTGGACCCAGTGGAAGCAGTTCACGGGCTTCCAGGCAGTGTTACTGCTATTGGCTTCCCTTGCCTGCAACTATGAATGTAGAGCTGCAGGAACTGGAATAAGAGCAGAGATGATTGGGAGAAGGCACTCTGGGGCCCAGTTTCCCCAAGCAGAGATGACTTACTCCTCTGCAGTCTATGGGGAACCAGCAGGGGAGCTTTCCCTACTTACTTGTGAACGCAAAGGTTCAGCACCCATGGATCCTGCCAAGAACTATCATAATCCCTGCTCTTCAAGGGATACTTCTGCTCATGCTGTAGCTGGGTGCTTGGATAGGTAATATTCTAGGGTGTGAAGCTACTGACATCTTCAGCAGCAGGAACTGAAGTGAAAGGGAGAGGATGAACACAAGGGGAGTTCACATTTATATAGTTACTTGGGCCTGTATTATTCAGAAGTGCCATCGGGTATTGCAGAAATAGGGGGAGCCTTGCAAATGTATTTGATGTGACCTGATAGGAATGAATCAGCAATAACATAAATACAGCAGGGCCAGAGGGTGATCGGTCAGTTATTATTTCAGGTTTGCAGGTGCCTAAAAATGAGATCAGGCAGTTATTCCATTCCAGGAACCCAAGCTACAGACCAGGAGTATAGAGGTCTACACTGTTGGGGTAACAATATTTTGATCTTGGTGAGCACCAGATTTTTAGCCGAATGCAAGGGTTTAACCCATGGCTTAGGAAAAGCTACCTACCACAAGGCAGAATGATATCTAAACCAGCCATTTGCTTATGCTAAGTTACCATCTTAACTGTGTCGACCATTTTTAAGTGAGTCTGTGAGTTGTGAATGAGGTGAAGCTTTAAGAATGTGGAACATGGTACAACATGGGACAGAAAAACAGGCTGTAATGTGAAAAACAACACATAATTGGTAACAGAATCCGAGATGAACATATGCAAAAGGGTGAATAGTGATTGGTGAAGAAGCTTCCAGGTTTTGGTCAAAGTCTGCCCATTAACTGAAAGAAGTAGGTTCATGGCTTTGGACATGCGCTCATAGCAAAAAGGCATATAATTGAATGAAATGCATAGGCAACTCCATGCTAATGAAGCAAACAGTAAACAGAGGCGGAGCTTAAGATGGGAGGAGGAATGGGTGGAATAGAAGGGGGTGGAGTGAATCTTAATGAGTATAAACCAAAGTGTATAAATGTAGGGGGAAAGTATTGTTCAGGGCTGCTCCCCTGGTTTCTTGGGCTGGGTGTCTGTCAGGGAGCTCACCTGAAGCTCTTTCCATTCTGAATAAAGCTGTTGTGAGCAATGTGTGCTGGTGTTTGCTCCCTGCTTGCTCTTGCTAACGAGTAGCAGGGCCCATGAACAATTGGCTCGTCATCTCCCTAGTTGTTGGCCGCCATATGGAGTTGGGGTCTAACATACCCTAAAAAGATTGAAAACCAGCAGGAATAAGAAACAGACAACACGATGCTAAAAGAGAGTTCAAAGAGACTCACAAATTAAACATCAAGAGGTTTCAAGGAATGCCATGTCTCTTGAGCGTGCACAAACCCAGACAATCAGAAATCTGGGGGCTGGACTTGATGATCTTCTGAAGTCCCTTCCAGCCCTAATGTCTATAATTTCTACAATGTCTATGAAATCTGCACCAGGTGAGAGAGAACTTGTTTGAAAGCCTTTATGACCAAGAGCAGCAGAAAGGAAGGAGAAGTCCGAGCAAGCCACTTCCATGCACTTGGTGGGATCCTTGTCATCTCTCCATTCTTGCTCTATTCCTAACACTACCCTTATCAACTCTGAGATATTCTGTCAATAGGGGATACTAAGACTTTCTGAAGAACTAATTCCTACCAATCCTAATACTAAACTACTGACTACACAAATTAAGATACTAATGACATTAACTAATTAACATAAAGCTGCTACTAGCAATATAAATCCTTACCACTAAGGACCTGTTGGATAACTTGGGTGAAACCAAATATCTTTCTGACTTAAGGGGGCTGTATTGTGGTGCATAGCTGATTTCTCAGTCTTTTGATTTGTTTATACTCTGTGGTGCACACTCATCTTTAGGTAACTTTTGCCAAGTGCCTGGCACATTCAGATCTGAATCAGTCTAGTGGCTTCAGTCACTACCAGATGTCACTGACAAAATCACAGTCTGTCCGTCCTCCACCAGGGCCAGAATCAGTAGCTGGAGAAGAGACCAGGGTCAGGGGCCAAGAGACAGGGCTGGGTCAAGAGTAGTCTGGAGGATCTAAGAGTGATAGGCAGGAAAAAGCTAGAAGCAGCTCAGGGAGGACGCAGATACCAGAGGTGACTATTCTTTCCTGATTTTCTCTCACAACCGTTATTTGTCTGTATTTCATTCTTGACAGTTGTGTGCCAGAAGTAATTCTATTTTTGCACCTGTAGGCAGCTATGTACATATAGAGACAAGGCATGGGCATTAGCAACAGGATGAGAAGTTGAAAGAAAGACAAGCTGCTTGTCTTCTGCCTCAATAACCAGATGACTAGTGCACCCACCTGGGAAGACAAGGACAGGGGTGTTGAATCTGTTCACCTGAATTTTTGAATTCAGGTATTTGAAGATGAATTTTTCCAGTTTCTAGCATACCTTGCTAACACCTCAGGTCATTCATTATCCAGGCCCTTCTACAATGCTCCTTTAGAAACTGTGCCACTAGTATACTAATTGGAAAAATGGTTTCTACCCTGTTAGGAACAAGGACACCAGGTTTCCAGGGCTCTCTGTACTAGGGTAGCAGCTTTCTCACTCCATCTGGCCTACTCCCATCCTCCCCTGTTTCCACACATCTCCCACATATCTTTCTTTCATGGTTGCCCAGAATTGGAGCTTCAAAACACAACCCAAAGAAATCCCTGAGTAGTGCCTGATCTGTGGTGTGATGGTTAGTATGCATTCCTGGGAAGCCCAAATGATCCAGGCTGAAGTTATTTGATGGGTGATGAAGTTTTCCAGCTTCTCAGTTGGATACCCTGGTCCCTCAGAGGCAAAGATGAGAAGTCTCTCAATCCCTCTGCCTTCCTAAGTACAAGTGCTGCCAAGTTTAAGCCATCATTGAGAACTTTTTTTCAGGCATCTAAGCCTGCTACACATCCACAAATGCTACAGGTATGTGCCCTGGCTGATACTGTCCCATCTATGTGGGCAGGCTTATGGACTCAGGAATAGAAATCCTTCCTGCATGTCAGTGCCAAAAATGGCATGTAGACAAATGAAAAGATGGTCCCATTGACACACAGAAAAGAATGGTGTTGCCACAGGAAGTTAGGAACAGGGAATAAGAACAGGCACAAAGTTAAGGTAAGATTTTGGGATGAGGGTTATCTCCAAGCTTACTAAAACACTTAGGGCTGATTCCTATTTCAACATCAGGTGCCAAAGTGGTTAATTTATGGTAGCATATGGGCAGCTTTTGGTACTTACCTACAATTTAATCCTTCTGCTGATTCTATATACAGAGTAGAATTTTTCCTAAGACATAACCTTTACCTTTTTAAAATGTTGAAAAGTGACGGACTTGGGTAAGCCCTGTTATGTATATGATTCATTCTGTTGGTTCCAGTATCAAGACAATCCAGTATTAAAAAGTTCACAGCAAAATCTCAGTGTATCTCAGGTGGTATGTGGCTGGCACTCCCTCTTCAGTTGAAGGGATGCTAGCGGGTATGAGTGTGCTGTGGGAGCATGCCTGCTCACCTCCCTCCCCTACAGGGCAGAGCAGAGCAAAGCTGAGACCAGGAACACCCAAAGATGTTTAACTATTTACAGATTTAATTTTATAGTACAGTGTTAATAAACATATGTAACATGTACATAGATATAGATATATAGATATATACTATTTACAAATATAAGTGTACAAAACCAATAAATCTTATTAATGTAAACCCAGACAAACTCAGCTGGGTATGGCAAACAAAGGCAGTATAACAGCACAAGCCATGACCCTTTTTGGTCTTCCAGTTAGTGTATAGCCCCTACCCTCAGCAGGTCCTCCAGGCAGCCAGCAAAGGAATACTCGATGATAAAACACAGGTTAGGCAATAGGTGAACAGATAGAACCTGGCAGAGATGAACCTATAGTCTAAACTTACATAAGTGAGATTACATTAATAAGATGCAATACATGAAGATAACCAGTACAATGAAAGCAAGTATAGAGTAGGGCAGGGGTTGTCAGTCAGGGGTACGTGTACCCCCAGGATACATGGAAACGTGCTAACGGGTACACGTGTGTGGGCAAGAATGAAGTGCTGCTACTCACCACCCCACACCGCCGCCTCCCAGGAGTATGGTCAGGGAGGTTGCGAGCAGCAGTTCTCCTCTGTGGGATGCACAGATGCCGGCTGGCCAGCCAGACGGAGGTGGCGGGGGGAGCTCGCATGTGGTGGCCACCACCACCATTCACCACGCCGTACCACCACTGCCACACATTGCACATGCGATTCCGCAGGCTTCTGGTGGGCGGTGCTTAACTAGCCTGGTGCAAGGCCCATCGGCAGCCCATGGAGCCACACATGCATCTAGCCACTTCCATGTGACTGGCCGTGCCACCAGAAGTGGTATACTCCTTAAAAAAGCTGGAAAATCCCTGCAGTAGGGTATGTGCTATCAGGCCCCCTAGCAAGCTATAGCAAGCTAAATAAAGCAGCTGATAATCATATTGTAATAGGACATTTCATACACAAGTTTACAGCAAGGGTCTCAACAATATAAGGAACCAGGACAACAACAATGGTACAGCAATTATGGCCAAAAGAAGGAATGATACCAGGGGAAAAGAGCAAGTTACCATAAGAAATGCCATCTCCCTCCTCTAGGCCACATAGCTAGCACAACCCAGTAACTGCAAAGTCACCCCATGATGAGCAGGGGCCCTTAACTCTCTCTGCCATGAAGGAGGTTGCTCTCTCCTGCCCCCCCCCCCCATCATTTCATCATGGGGCTTCCCTTTGATCACCAAAAGGGGAGGGCCCTTCTTCCCCTGTGGAAATCCTCGCCTCCTCCCCTCCTCAGGACTGCAATCCCCTTTTTGGGTAACTTACAACTCCCAGCAGGTCTGGTGGGCCTGGCTCATCTGTCTCACTGTGAGTTGACTGTGGGGCTCCCCCCCTCATTGGCATGGTTGCTCTGTCCTGCTTTCCACTTCTGCAGGAAATCCCAAGATGCCTTCTGCAGCTTTCTGGACTATCAGCCCTCTCAGGCCCCGTGTACTGCTCTGCACACCAAAGGAGCTCTTGCCTCCTGCAGGAATAGGGACCTGTGCTTCCTTATGCAGCCACAGAATCCCATCAGCTCTCCAGACCCACAGTGCACAGACCCATGCACCAACACCATGGCTCTCTCCAAAGTGGGGCTGGGAGTAGCTGCTCATTGCATCCTGCTCAGTAGAGGCGTCTTCAAGCCACTTCTGGGGCGACTCCTCCCCCTGCTGGTGAGCTCTACCAGCTCTTCTGCCACCCCATCTTCATCATCCCTCATCAAAGCCACCCATGTGTTGGGCACACAGGCTTTTATCCCTTCTGGAGCCTCCACCCCACTATTGCAAATGGACCAAAGGGAGGCCTGAGAGGTTAGTTCCCCCTCAGGACCTCTTTTTCACCTTACACCTTGGCCAGGGCAGGGCAAGTCATCCTCTTATTTTCTCCTGATTGGTGAGGGACAGAAATGCCCTCACCAATCAGCTTGAGCCATCCAGCTCAAGCCATCAAGCTGGCCTGCTGGTGAACCCTTGGCCAGCCTGCCACATCAATAAATTAGATCAGACCATAAACTAGAGATTGAATATCCCAAGTAAGCTGCCTAGAGCTCCTAAAATATCCCTGATTCTGGGAGGAACCAGCATTTTGCTTACAATGGTATAATGTGGAGACCCAATCTTACTTTTATTGCGCCTGTCCAATGGCAATTTTTGAGTGTCATGCACATGAAGATGACTGCCTGTAAGGACCATGGCATAGGTGTTCTGGCCTAATGTGAAAGCTGTTGGGAGAGGGCAGAAGCTATGTGTGGACTCCAAATCTATGGCCGAGTCAGAGATCAGGAATCAAGCACTTAGCTATCAAATCCATTGAGGAAAACATGAGGCAGAGCCCTGGTCAAATTTCAGGAGTCAGGAAGTGAGCAAGCAAAGCAAAGAGGAGATGCCAAGAGCCGGAGCCAAGACACGCAGGTAAGCTGGGCAAAAAGCTGAAAACCTAGAGCTGAAAACCCAGCAGGATCCAGGGAGCTTAACCACAGCAGATCTTCACACAGAAGTGTCAGCTGGCCTTCAGCCTGCTGCCACAACTGGACTTTATTGAGGGGACAGCCATTACCAGCAGCCCTTCAGGAGGCCCTAACACTGGTCAGTTGGTTCAATAGCAGAGTGGGGCCACCAGTTAGAGCCTCTTTTGGATACGGAATTAGTCTGGGTTGGGCTGCCTATTGGGGCCCCCGGCACTGCCCCAGTAGAACATCCCCACCACTGTCACACGTGTTCAGTGCCCTCTGGTATCCTTTGCCCGACTTGTCCTCAGAACTAGGGACCTACCGAATTCACAGTGGACATCTGCTGCACAGCTCCCTTAATCCTGCAGGGTCCCTGCCATGTCCCATCCCCTGCACACCCTCCTCCCACACTGATTGGCAGAAGGGCCCTGCCACTCACTCCTGATTGGCAGGAAGGCTGAAGTTGTGGTATTAAATATGGTGCTGTTTTTGCCTCCCAACTGGTTATCCACAAGCAGCAGGGCCACCAGGGCCCCTCAACCAGTCAGCAGTGTTTGGCAGCGGGGTACACAGGGGAGCCTGCATGATTAAAGGACCTGCTGGGCAGCCAAATTCTGCAATGAATTCAACAGGTCCCTACTCATGACCATAGAGTGGATAAAAGCAAAAGTAGATAGGATTCCTGTATGTCCAGAAGTCCCAGATTGCAATAAGAGGTCATATCTGCTTTCTTCCCTTCTGGTCATTTGACTCACCATTGAACTGAGCCGTAAGGTAAGTTCTACATGAACTTTCTAAGGAACGCTCAGGCCAAGAGTCCTAGTTTTCCATGGGACCATTGCCATCATTTTCTGGCCATGCAAACCAAAACACCTGGATGACTCCCCTGCTTCCCACTTCAGCTGTATCAAAGGAACAAGTACCACACAGGAAGCCTGTATACTCCCAGTAGGTCGTACGTACATTAGGTTCAATCTTGTCTTGCTCACTCCCTTGCGCTGAGCCATGCCAGCCACTCCAGGCCTGTGACCACCATGCTGTACATGTGCACAGAGGGCAGAGGAGTGACTCAGGATCTCTAGCACCATGCATGGCTCTGGGGATCCTCTCCTCTGAAAGCTTTTTCAAACACTTAACACCCAATGTCTGAAGTGCAGGTGTTGCCCCAGGTCTTTATGGTCACCAGTGGCCTACTTTGGTCAATGTGGCCAAGATTATTACAGGAAGGATCGTATGTCTCCTCTTTCTGTCTTGGTATTCAGTCTGGAGTCACTGTTTCCCTGAAGCCAAATTTCAATTCAACAACTTTCCTCTTCTAGGACCCATGGCTTGGCTAGTCTCAGAGCCAGATCCACTATCAACAGGCTCATCCATCATTATGCATGAGGACCACAAACACAATGGCCTCGTCTTTCTCACCCACATTCACAATTCAGGGGGACACACAGGCTGACGTATAATACATTGCCCTCAATGACATCGTAGAGATTTCAACATCTCAGAACGAGATCATAGAGATATTTTCTCAGGGGAAGATGAAGAAATGTTTTATGTAAACCTAGCACATGGATTTGTTCGCTGTGTAGGTAAAGTTAGAAATATGACGAGATAGCCCACCTTCACAAAATTGTTCCATTGTTTCTTTGAGAATAAGCACTCCTATTAACATTTTTCAACATCTTATTCATTTTTAATGAAAAATTCCTTTATTTCATTAATGCTCTGCATTCATTTTGTTCTGTCTACCCATCACCTCCATTTCTTCCAGCCACAAAGAAAGGAATATTGGAATATTGGTTTTGTTTTCATTTACTGCTCTGCATCCTTGGCATCAATATAAACCTTGAAAGCTTCCTGTTTCTCCCTGTTGCTCTTTTCCATGATATCTGGAATCTATCAAATCAATTTATTTTACAAAACGCTTACGTAGATTCTTGGGTAACAGCCTTTTTAGTGAATAAAGCTGCTAAACAGAACAGGTTAATCTAAAATTTCTGCTAAATAGAACAGGTTAATCAGGGAGGCTGTTAGGAAGGCCAAGGCAGAGATGGAGCTAGGGCTAGTGACCAGAATAAAGGATAATAAAAAGTCCTTTTTCAAATACATAGGAAGTAAGAAGAAGGCACCGCATAATGTGAGGACCCTACAGGATAGTCTTGGCAATCTGGTGATTGCAGCAAATGAAAAAGCACACTCTCCAAATTCACTGATGACACCAAGTTGTGGGGCAAGGTGGGCACGCTGGAGGGGAGGGACATAATCCAGCTAGATCTAGACGGGTTACAGGGGTGGGCGGATGAGAACAGGATGGGATTCAACACAGACAAGTGCAAGGTGCTGCATCTAGGGAGAAGGAACCAGCAACATACCTACAGGCTGGGAAACACCTTTCTTGTCAACATGATGGCAGAAAGGGATCTTGGAGTCATTGTTGACTCCAGGATGAACATGAGCCGCCAATGCGAGGACACGGTCAGTAGGGCTAACCGCACCTTGTCGTGCATCTACAGATGCATCACAAGGGAGGTGATTGTTCCCCTCTGTGCAGTGCTGGTCAGGCCGCAGCTGGAGTACTGCGTCCAGTTCTGGACACCGCACTTCAGGAGGGATGTGGCTCACATTGAGAGGGTCCAGAGGAGGCCACTCATATGGTCAAGGGGCAGCAGGGCAGGCTGTATGAGGACAGGCTAAAGGCCCTGAACCTTCTCCACAAAAGAAGGCTGAGAGGGGATCTGGTGGCCATTTACAAACTTACCAGGGGGGACCAGTGGGAATTGGGGAGGCTCTGTTCCCTCAGGCACCACCCAGGGTTACTAGGAAGAGCAGTCACAAATTGTTAGAGAGAAGGTTCAGGCTGGACATCAGGAGACATTACTTTACAGTTAGGGGTGCCAGGCTCTGAAATGGGCTCCCAAGTGGCCAGCACGGAGCCATGCCCTCCAGCCACCACCCTTTGCCACAGCAGCATGCAAGCCTCCCTCTCCCGCTCCCCTGGGCAGGCTACACCTTCTGTCAGTCTTTCTGGAACTCTTTGCATTTCCCAATCCACTTTCTGAGGGCATGTAAGACATCCCTGTTTCTCAGGCTGTAGATGAGTGGATTCAGCACTGGGGGGACAATAGTGTAAAACAGAGACACAACCTTGTCTTGCTCTGGGGAGTGGTAGGAGCTGGGTCTCATGTACATGAACATGCCTGCTCCGTAAAACATGACCACCACAGTCAGGTGGGAGGAACAAGTGGTCAGAGCTTTCTGCTGTCCTTTGGTTGACTTCATCCTCAGGACCCTGTAGAGGATACAAGCATAAGAGGCTAGTATAATGGAAGAAGGGATGGGGAGCAGGACAATGCCAGTCAGAAACACCAGAGCCTCATATCGAGAGGTGTCAGAGCAGGACAACTTGAGCAGAGCTGGGACCTCACAGAAGAAGTGGTCAATCTCTTTTGAGCCACAGTAGGGGAGAGCCAGTGTAAACACTGTGTGAATCAAGGCATTTACTGATGCTCCCATCCAGACTCCAGCTGATAAAAGAAAGCAGACCTTCCTGCTCATGCGGATGAGGTACTGCAAGGGGTTGCAGATCGCCATGTACCTGTCATAAGCCATGACTGCCAGGAGGAGGCACTCTGATACACCCATGGTCAGCACAAGGAGAATCTGAGCCCCACAGCCAGCTGGAGAAATGGGGTTGCCTGGGGTCAGGAAGTCTGTTAACATTTTGGGGACAATTATCAGGGTCTGACAGATGTCCATGAAGGCCAATTGGCTGAGGAAAAAGTACATGGGGGTGTGAAGGGATGAATCTACTTGGATGAGAAGTAAGAGGAGAGCATTCCCATACAAGGCAACGATAAAGGCTAATAAGATCATGGCCATGGAGAACATGTGTACATTGGTCCGGCTCAGGAATCCCAGCAGAATGAAGTCTGCTGAAGAAGTTTCATTCCCACTCTTCATTTCCTCTCCATGTGGCTTTGCCTGAAATATGCACACACTTCCTACTGGATACCACTCATGGAAACTGAGGCAGCAGCCAGGTTTTCTTCTCCTGTGGAAGAAATGCCAGACATTATGGTTGATAAGACAATAGCCACACTTCCTCAGGAACTATGTTTATTTAGGCTAAAGATTTCCTATTTTTAGCCTAATATTTCTATGCCCAGCTAGAGACTCCACCTACAAGTGAGATGCAGTGGTTTAATTCGTGGTATGTCTATGCTGCAGACACAGAAATGATTACAGCAGGGAGTAGTAACCCATGGCCTGCAAAACCTTTTAATCTGACCTGACCATTTTGTGGCATTGGTGGCATTTGGAGGTTGGGGGCACCTTCTGCAGGTGCTCTCCCTAGGCTGTCTCGAAGACAAGCACCATCTGTGGGCATTCTCCTTGTGCCACAGGTGGAGGTTAGTGGCAGTGGTGGTAGGGTGCTTGGGTGCCCACCTCCAACCTGCAGTAGGTTATTCCAGTTTGCAGCTGGAAAGGGTTGCCTACTCTTCAATGACTATGCTCTACAGAGATGTCATAGCCAGGGTTAAACAGGTTAATTGGAGTCCTGGTTGCAATCTAGCTACAGCAGTGAGGAAGTCAGTGCATGCTACCTTCCCTGCCCAGATGCAGGAAAATAATCAGTTCCTATGCTCCATGTGCTGTGCTGCTAATACTATTTCATTACATATGAGTCTGACTGAACTCAATGGGAAATAATCTCACAGAAAAAACTCATGGCAAAACATTTCAGATTGAGTGTGGCTCGGTCATTCTGGCCATTCTCCTTTTCCATCACCACCAGCAGTGCCGTATACCATGAGTAATGTGGTTGGTAGCAGGAGAAGAAGCACTTGGCAATGCAGACATCACACACTGGAGTATGAGGAAACATCCTCTGTCCCAAACACTTCACCATTTACCAACCTCTGAAAAACACCCCATAGCTGCTCCCCAGCCATAGTGTGTGCTGGGCAATGAATGGGACAAGGAAAGCTTGAAGGGATCTACAATGAAAATATTTGCAAAACGAATCCTACAAACTTAGGTGAGAAGAGAATGTGTGTATTTTTTAGTTGAAATTTTAGTAGAGGAAAGTATCTATGGAAAGCCTGAAGGCCAGTGTCCCATTTAAAGGAATGGTTTTAACAGACAATCTCCCATCAGCTCTGGGTTTTTAGTGTCCAGTTTCTCAAGTACTTGGGCAGGTATCCCATAAAAGCATCTGAATTTCAGAGGACACACTCTCAGCTCTTTCTGAATATCACTATACAGCAACTGGGGCAGCCAAAACTGAACTACGACTAGATGAAAGGTTAACACCTAGTGAGATCTGCTGTAGGCTGTTTGAAAAAAGGAAGAGAAAAAGAAAGGGAAGGAAAGGAAAGGAAAGACTACAAAAAACTGCTTAAAATAAAAACATTATTTTCATGAAAAAAGTGAAACAAAGTTATTCTCAGGTTGCTAGAGCTCTCTCCATATCATTTCACTTCTATGCAATCACTAATATAAGAAAATGAAGAAATGCTAGTCCTATAATGCTTATGATCTATATTGTTAGTCAGTTTTCAATTAATGTATCTGGACTTTTTTTTTTTAGTGAACGTGACATTTCACTTTTTAAAGGAACATTTCTCACCCTGTCCCCCACCCCAAATTAAAATATTAATTCAGAAAATCTCAAGTAATTGGCTGAATGATACACAGTGCAAAACACTGTAAGAAGCCTGGCTAGGAGTGGGAGGCACATCATGATGACCTTGCTATGCCCTTCCTATGATGTCGCAAGCCAATGTACTCCGTCACAGGTGATCATGCCAGCCAGCCTTGGCATTTTAAATTGGGCAGGTCTGGTTTTGCCAGGATGCTGCTTTTATAGTCTTGACTGCAATAAGTCTATGCCCTGGGAAACTGATAAGGCATACCTGATTACCCTATTAAAGAAATTAATTGTATATTAATGATTCATTGGCATGAGAAGCAATTTTGTACATCTAATAGCCTGATACCTGGTAATTTTATCTTGTAAGCTTTTTAAGCTCAGCTAAAAACTGGGGATGAAGAGCCCAGCTCTGCCTCAGAAAATCTCTTTTCAGGCAGGAACTCAAGATCCTTGCTGTATTGCCCCTGTGCAGGTGAACAAAGGTCAGTGCCTCAATGAAACCTAGACCCTCCATACACCATACACACAATGCTCAAAACACAACCCACAGCATGTAGTCTCAGGAACACCAGTAAGAAGTTATTTTGCCTGGTTGGCTGGTCATCTGTTGGAAACCTATATGACTCAGGAACTTAAACTTTTTTTTCAGTACTATTTTGTGACTCTCTTAGGTTAATGGATATTTCTTTTAAACCAGCAGCTCACTATACTTACGTGTATTGTCTTAGCAATTGCCTATGGTTTGTATTCCAATATTGGAAGTGCTGTTAAGATTTCCTTGACTGTTTTTTGGACTGTGTGCTTTTACTGGACCCAGCTTCCTAAAGCATCCCTGGTCCCCAGAATCTCCCTGGGGCTCTGCAGTCCTCTGCCTCGGTGCCTGTTTTTCTCCCGGCAGAATAAACTAGAGACCCTAGATGTCTATAGCTACCAAACTTTGTACTTACCATGTAGGGGCAGAAAGATAATTAGGATTTAGCCCCTCACATGCAAAGCTAGAGACAAGGGAAAGTCTTGAAAGAGTGGAGCCATAGTTTCTTCTCTGAGAGAACACAGCCCCCAGGTTACTGTGTGATATGGAGTTGGGAAGCACTTACAACAAACAATCCATCGTACAGGGTGTGTTTTAAAGTCATTTTAAATGGAAGTATAAGATACGATATTATACATACATATTATTACTCCTGCTCCTGCCTTTGTCTAAGGTAATTTGCATGTTTGCAGGAGCTGAGACTCCTTACCAGGTGAGAACTGCCTGCCCAGAGGGTTTTTCCATCTATTGACTCCTCTGTGAAATCCTATGAAATATGGACTTTCACTTCTACCCAGGAGAACTTTTACAATCTTTTCACTGATTCCTGATGAAGGGTGTTTGTGACCGAAAGCTTGCAATGAAAAATTTTTTTTTGCAAAAATCTTCTTGGTCTAATAATCAAAGATATCACATCTGTCTATGAGCCCCAATTGATATATTATATACTACGCAAATAGTTAATGACATGGTAAGTTAAACAAAATCTCTCTTTATCTGACATTTTTAATAGCCCTAAGAGTGGCCTGGGTAAAATCCTGGAACTGTTAAGGTGAAAGAGGAATTTGGGATTGACACCAGGAGAGACAGACTTTTATCCCTTCTTTGCAAACATTTCCTCCTCCTTTGAAGTTCTTCATCATACATAGGTGCCCTGACAGGAATAATCTGTTTTCATTAATAACTTTCACCTTCCAATTCGTAATTGTATCATTTCAGTCTTGATCACATTGAAAGAAGCACAATACAGTACATTTTAGTTATAAAATAAAGTAAAAGATATTTTATTAGTAGTACTACTAGTAGAATTCATAATAATAAAAAGTAAAATATACATGACTTTATTGAAATGTAATACCTGAGATATATTTTGAGAAACATTTATATGCCACTTCTTCTGTCATTATCACACGGGGATCTTTAAGAAGAAAAATGGTGCTGTTTGTAATGAAGATAAATCAGTTTTTAAGAATATTCACCTATATAAAATAGGACTAGAAGACAACAGTAAACACTTACCTTGGTCTCCTTTATGTTTTTCTGTGATGACTTTAGTAAGAAGCTTAATCCTTTCTACTATATTCCTAGAAAGTTTGGTTTTTCCAGCCTATTGGTACATGTACATATACAAGAAATAAAGAGTTATGAGCTCAAAAGCAAGTACACAAGAAATCCACGTAAATCTTTTTTCTTCCTGTCTTTACATTTCAGTTTCAACATTAAAATTATGTAACATCAATTCTTGCCCAGAGCCTGAAAACATATCTTTATAGGTTGACAAAATGCAACATGGGCAATATATAAAAAGGATCTGAAATTACTCTTATTCACGGGCACTCTGCATTTGAGTAGAGAGACAGCGGAGCTCTTTCAATCCTGCTTCTGCAGCTAGCTGAGTAAATTAGGCAGTGGAGAGAGGGGAGCACGTAGGTCATAAAAGCACAGGCTTCGCAAAACCAAGTCAAGCTTGTGGCCATTATGTTACTCATCAACAAGAGCTTTGAAATCTAATGGGACCAAAATACACAAAGTTTCCCACACTCTGGGGGTCTTCTCCCAAGTCTCTAATTAAGTTGTACTTTCAGCTCCAATGGGTGCTCTGGCAGACTTTCCTCCATTCAGGTATTTGAAAACTGCAAAATTATGCTCAGGGGAGTTTCTTGGCAACCTCTGTCTTGAGCTGGGAGAGAACAAAGCATTTCAGGAAGGACAATACTTTTCAGTCTTTCTTAAATGAAATTCTAGGGGTAGGGGTTTTAAAAGTGGGAAATGTCATATTTGAATGTTTTCATTCCAATACAAAATGCTAACTCTCTCACTGCTTGTTTTTCTAGTGGGATGAGACCTCTGGGTTCTGACCCACTTGACATGATGTTCCTCCATCAAGAACATCAGTTCTCCAAACATTCAGTCACAAGACATCCCTCTCATCTGGAGAGTTTGAAACAGAGGAAGAGTAAAGGAGCATAGTCTGGTCAGATATGCATAAGAATCTTCCACCCCTGGCCCCACAACCATGGACCAGGGTAGGGGGACAATGTCCCTGCCTGGACTCTGGGGGCAGACCCTGCCCCAGCAGCAGGCAGCTCCCAGGGACAGCGAGCAATGTCCCAACCCCCCACCAGAAGATAGCTGTCTCTTGGCCCATGCTCCCTGCCAGCTCCTGGGCTACTACCAAAGGGAAGCTTTGAGCTACCCCTGGCTGCTGCAGGAGCCCAGGGAAGGGCCATTGGAAGTAGGAGCAGTCTGCTATTAGGAGCAGCAAATCTTCTCCTTCATCGCTGCACGTGTAGACACATCCCTGGGAGAGTTTACGTTAGTGTACCTCACTCTAAAGTAGAGTGCTCCTGGATTATTTGCATGTGCAGATGAGCCCAGTCACTCATTGTCTTTCAAAGTCTCTCCAGAAATGTTATTTTTCATTTCTTAACTTCTAGGGCTCTACAACATCTTTTCCCAGAAAATCCCACCTGAGAAGCCTCATATTACAGACAGCATGTAATGATGCTGAGTGGTATCTTCTCTCTTCTTAGGAGCACTTAAAAATAAAATATAATCTGGGTCATAATAGAGGAACTTTAATAGTTGGCTCGGTGCGCACTCCCCGTTGTGCTGGAGGTGATTTGTCGCTGGATTTCGGGGTCGTCCACAAGAACTCCTGGCTGGCTCGCCAAAATTGATATGAAAATCGCGGTTCGTTTCTTTGGAGGCTCGCGAATAATAATTCCTCAGGCACACATTGTTAGTAACACAAAGGATATATTTGCAAATAGGGTCAGAGTGAAGACAAAGACCACTCTGCCCCCGAGGAAAACTCTTAGCTGGCTTTTATCCCTTCCCTGCTGGGCACGTGTGCAGAAGCAGGAACTCTTACAACTCATTTCTGGTTCATACAAACATACATGAAATGACGTCACGTCATCCGTCGCATGTGCATTATAATTAACTACTTAAGTATGCGGGGCGGATAGGCATATATGCATTAGCTAATTACGCATGCTTAGAAAGCTCTCCAGGTTACCAAAAGTTCAAACCCTTCTCTTTCTCAAGGACACAATTAAATTGAATTACAGCTTCTGTAATCTACAAGAGTAGAGGCAGAGGAGTTTGAAGGTATGTGTGATTTAGTGTAGGAAAAAGATAGTAAATTAGCGAGATGTCCTTGGTGGTGTTCCTTCTTATCAGGTATGAGATACAAACTGTGCCGTTCTAACAACACTCTATTCATTATACATTTTTAATAATATTTCTAACAATATCCCCCCTCAAGATGCTTTCTGCTCCTTACTTCATTTAGGCAAATCAAGATAATTACGAGGAATTTTTCTGAGGACCATGACTTTTGCTGCAGTCTGTGCTTTAAGGGGGACTGCTGCAACTTGCATCCCTTCTACTGTGGTGGTTATCAATCTAGTGAAACAAGGAATAAGGCAAGGGATAAAAATCAAACCAGTCAGAGCACACAAAAGCACAAACCCTACTTTTCTCCACCAGGGTCCTCCAAAAAATTTAAACCACCAGTCTTTACCCCATGTGTTTTCCCACGTTTGTATTGGTACATGGGCTATTTTTCTAATCTCTTTGGCAATCTCTAAGACTGCTTTCCCGTTGTCGTCTATTTGGAGGCAACAATTAGAAAGGTTGAGCTTTCCGCAGACTCCGCCATCCTCTGCAAGTAAATAGTCTAAGGCCATCCGATTTTGGTATATGGCTGCTCTCATCTGAGAACTCTGTCGGGCCAGTAACTCGAGAGCAGTGGCAGTCTGGTTAGTAATTATTTCCAAGACTGCCTGCAACCGGATGATTCATTTAGCATATATATTGGTGTCCGATATCCCCAACTCCCATCATTAGCCCATGCAGCTGGTCCATAATACTCAATGATCCTTTGAGGAGGCCACTCATCCTCCTTCCACTTTTGGGAGCCACCCTGTGTCAAACTTACATCAATACTTCTCTTGGCCCTTTTCCAATCATCATACAAAGAGACTCCCAACCCATTTCCAACCTCTGATGGTAGCAAAAAGAAAGCTGGTACAATCACTCCAAGATAGCAAGTTCCTGTCCACCCTTGTGGTAGTATCGTATAGGCCCGTCGTCCGCAAATCCAATAGTATCCTCTTAAGGCCCTATTTTCTCTATTAGTGGCATTTAGAGGGGCCCAACCATAGGGCATCTCGGGAAACTCCAAGCCTCCTTCTGGACCCAAAGGACCAGCGGCTGTGAGGCCTCCTTTCATGAAACATTCCCATAGCCCATCCTGATTCTTGTCTGTACAATCTGTCCGATCATTACTTTGATTTGTGGCACTCCAATACTTATTAAACCACGCAACTGTTCCATTAGGATGCTGCCACACTAGCCGATTATACCCTGGGCTGTTAGGATAATAAGCTGTTCTAATTTTGTAGGGTTCATCCATCTTACTTTTAAAGTCCATATGCAACAGCTGTGTCCCAAGCTTTTTCCTGTACCATTATTACTGATGCAATACTCTCCCAATGCCACTTGGGAAAGTTCCCAGCTGTGGTTCTCATCCCATTTTCAACTAGTACTCTTAACATCCGCCTTACTACTCACTAGCCACTTTGGGGCCAAAGGAAAAGCCCTCCATGGCCACTGGCCTCCGGCCTCTCGGAGCCCCCCACAGGCCCAGCAGTTGGTAAGATTAAAAGTACCTGCAATTCTTTCCATCAAGTCAACATACAAATTTGTCCCTGGGGAAGCAACTGGGGAAAGCGGGGGTATAGGCCAGCGGCTAAGGCTACTCAATCCTGCTTCTTTCACTATACAGATAACAACAAGGCACATTAAGATTCCCACCATATTTTCCCTTTCATGAGATCAAACACAGCCTAAATGTTTCCCTCTTTACTTTCTTGTCTAATTTTCTGAACTTTGATTAAGCCGTCTCAGGTGCACTTGGAGATCACCAATAGGTTCACAGCTCCACTTGCTGGCTTCTTGTTCCGAAGACGACTCAGCTTCCGGAGTGAGCTCGTCTTGGGAGTTGATGTCCTCTGACGCTCGTGGATGTTGTTTCACACGGGTATGGTGTATCCAACGGTCATGGCCAGCAATCTTTACAGTGGTGTGGGTTGTTAGAAGTACCTGGAAAGGGCCACTCCACCTCTCAGTCAAAGGTTCCTTTTTCCACTGCTGCACCAAGACCCAGTCTCCCGGGGAGAAGTCATGTACTGGTATGTCTAAAGGCAGACGCTGAAAGGAGGCTGCATACTTGTGAAGAGAAGACAAGACAGACTGCAAAGCAATAACATACATATGAAGCTCACTATTACCTAATTCAAAAGTTACATTTTCTCGCATTCCAGGGGGTAAGACTCGAGGTGGTTTGCCAAACATAATTTCATATGGGGTCAATTTGAGGCCCCGTCGGGGAGTGTTTTGAATGCAAGTAAGAGCTAGCGGCAATGCTTGAGGCCACTTAAGGCGTGTTTCAATACAGATCTTGGTAAGCAGAGTCTTTAAAGTCCTATTCATGCGTTCCACTTGTCCTGAACTCTGTGGTCTCCATGGTGTGTGTAGTTTCCAAGTAATCTTGAGAGTTTGCATGACTTCTTGAACCACTTTTCCCACAAAGTGTTGCCCTTGATCCGACTCAATGGACTCAGGCAGGGAATACCGTGGAATGATCTCCTGCAACAAATACTTCACTACTGTAACCGCGGTGGCAGTCCTGGTGGGCCAGGCCTCGACCCAACCAGAGAGCTGGTCTACCATGACAAGTAAAAACCTGTGATATCCAGACCGTGGGAGCTCAGCAAAATCAATCTGCCATGCCTGTCCAGGGTACGCTGCCCAGGGTCTACCTCCCATTGGCACAGGGGGTTTCCTTCGAGGGTTTACTTTCTGGCATGTGATGCACTTGGTAGCAATGCACTGAGCTTCTACATATAGCCCTGGGGCTACTGCTTGGCGGATCACTAGATCACCCATGGCCAAGCCTCCCATATGGGTTCTTGCATGGAGCTGTTGCAGCACCTCCCGAAGCAATGGCCTGGGTATCATGACCTTTCCTCCTAGTACTATCCACCACCCCTGGGAGTTCCTTTCTGCACAAGGTTTCTGTGCAAATTTATCTTCTTCAGGGGAATACTGCGGGACTAAATCCTGGACGCATGGCCATATGGCATGGGACATGGCCTGCCTGGATACCTCCTCCGCTTCTCCCCCAATAAATGCGGCTTCCTTTGCTGCTGCATCAGCCTTTGCATTTCCAAGCTTATGCTTTTCCTCAGCAGCCTTCCCATGGGCCCGCACATGAATGACTGCTACCTCTTTAGGCTGATGGAGTGCCTCTAGTAGCTTGATAATCTGGGGGCCATTAGCAATTTTATTCCCAGAGGCCGTAATGAAACCCCTTTCTTTCCACATAGCCCGTGTGCATGGACTGTAGAAAAAGCATAGCGAGAGTCAGTGTATATATTAACCTGCTGGCCTGTCCCCAGCTGTAATGCTCGGGTGAGCGCAGTGAGTTCCGCGACTTGTGCCGACCATGAGCTCGGCAATGACTCCCTCCATACTACCTTATCCAAGGTTACCACTGCACATCCTGTTCGTCTTTTTCCATCGATGACAGAGCTGGAGCCATCTACGAAGTATTCAGCATCTGGGTCTTCAATTGGGTCCTCAGCAAGGTCAGGCCGCACCTGTGTGGTTTGATTCAGGACCTCAAGGCAGTCATGCGTTGGTTTCCCTGACTCCGGCAGCAAGGTTGCAGGGTTTAAGGCTGTAGTATGTTTGAAAGTAAGTCCTGGATTAGAGAGCAAAAATATCTCATACCGTGATTGTCTGGAGGGGTTAAGAAACTTCCCTTCCTCAGTCCCTAGGATCTGGGGAACTCCATGAGGGGTGAGTATTTCCATATCCGCACCCATGACTATCTTCTGGGCTTCTTCAACAACCACTGCTGTGGCTGCCACAGCCCGAAGACAGGCTGGCCACCCGAGTGCAACTGGATCTAGAACCTTTGAGTGATATCCCACGGGTCTCCAGGTCGGGCCCGATGGCTGTGTCAGCACCCCTGATGCAGCCCCTCGATTCTCATGAACATACAGTCGATATGGCTTTTTACTATTTGGGATGGCCAGGGCAGGGGGCTGGGTTAATGCTGCCTTCAGCAGATCAAAGGCATGCTGCATTTCTTTATTCCATTTCCATTTAGTGAGACTCTCCTTAGTCAGTGAGCCATACAGTGGTCTAGCCTTCCCACCATAATCTGGTATCCATAGTCGACAGAACCCAGTTAGCCCTAGGAATGCTCGTAGCTCCTTGGGTGACTTAGGTGGGGTTAGACCTTGGATTGCCTGTATGCGATCTGCACTCAGGGCTCTGACTCCTTTTGAGAGCTTATATCCCAAAAATGTGACTTGAGGCTGACATATTTGGGCTTTCTCTCTAGAGACTTTATATCCTTTTTCCCCCAGAGTGTTTAGCAGTGACCTGGTGGCTTCCTCACAAAGCTGCAAGTTTGGGCTTGCAACTAGCAGGTCATCCACATACTGGAGGAGAGTCACTGCGGGGTGTGATCCCTTCCACTCCTCCAAGTCCTTCTGAAGGGCAAGTCCGAAAATATGGGGGGCTGCTATAAATCCTTGTGGAAGAACTGTCCACATGAGTTGGGCTTTATGGAAAGTATCTGGATCCTCCCATTCAAAAGCAAACAATTTTTTACTTTCTCGGTGAAGGGGAATGGAGAAGAAAGCATCTTTCAAATCTAGCACTGAAAATATTTCAGCTTCCCCCGGTACTTGTGTCAAAATCGTGTGAGGGTTTGGGACTACAGGATGGTCTGAAAGGACCTTCTTATTTACTGCTCGTAGGTCTTGGACCAGTCTGTACGAGACCCCATCTGCCTTCGGCACTCCAAGAATGGGGGTGTTATATGGTGAGGACCCTTCCACTAGCCATCCGCACCTCTTGTATTTCTCTATTAATGGCTTGAGTCCAGCTCTGGCCGCTCGGCTGAGTGGGTACTGCTTTACCCGAATGGGCCCCTCCCCATCCTTGAGTATGATCCTTACCGGGGAGACCGACTTAGCTCGCGCAGGGGTTCCATCAGCCCATACCAAAGGGTCTACTCCAGTCATGTGACCTTCCGAACTTACTGCAGGACGCCAGTCCTCCAGGAGAGCCATCTGATAATTCGAGCTCTGCTTGACAGGTAGCTGGACCACCATCTGATCGTCTCTGAAAAAGATCTCAGCTTGCAATTTTGTGAGTAAGTCCCGCCCAAGGAGTGCAACCGGGCAACTTGGAGAATACACAAAGGAGTGCTCGAGCAAATGGTCCCCCACTTTGGTGAGGAGTGGTTTACAAACAGGGAGTCGGGTTTGCGTTCCCTCAATCCCTTCCACAAGTACATGCTGTTCACTAGTTCCTGCACAGGGGGGGTTTTCTGGAATCATTGAAAATGTAGCCCCAGTATCCACCAAGGCTTCAAAGTTTTTGCCACCAACCCTAATGGCTACCATGGGATCTTCTCGGGCTCCAACCCGAAGGGTAGTGGTCTTAGATCCCCGTCCCCTTCATTCTGTGTCCTCACCCTTTTCCTCTGCCCGCATGAGGTGACCTCTCGGTTCCCCCTCTCTCTTCTCCTTCAGCTTTGGGCATTCCCTCTTCCAGTGTCCTTTCTCTTTGTAATAAGCACAAACGTCTGCTCCCAGTCTTTCTCCTTTCCCCTTCTGTATCCCAGCCTTTCCAGGGTTACCTCTAGTTATAGCAGCTGCCAGTGCTGCCATCTGTCGCTGAGCCTTTTTATCCTCCTTGCGCTCCTGCACTTGCTCACGATTCCCATATACCTTATATGCAATTTCCACCAGCTCTGAAATCGGTTTCCCAGCACCTCCCTCAGTTTTCTGTAACTTCTTACGGATATCAGCAGCAGATTGACCAATAAACATAAGATTTACCATGCGTTGATTATCTGGGGCTTCTGGGTCTAAATCCGAAAACCTGTGAAACGCCTCATACAGCCTCCCGAAGAAAGCTGAGGGATCCTCCTCTCTTCCCTGTCTCACTTCATACAACTTAGACAGATTAGTAACCCGAGGCACTGCCTTCCCCATTGCTTCCACTATAATCCCCAGGTACCGTGCACTCAGCTCTCTTCCTTCTGCAGTATGATTATCCCATCTCGGTTCTTCAACAGGACAGGTATCATGCAGAGTATGACCAGCAGCTCCCTTTGACTCTATTCTGGCTACTGCAATACGTTCTGCTGTTCCCAACACTAATCTCCTTTCCTCCGGGGTCAGGAGGGTCTGGAGCATCATCTGGACATCAGCCCAAGTGTGTCGATGAGTCTGCCCAATAGATCGAAACAGGTCCCTCATCTTTTCAGGGTCTTCACGAAAAGAGGGGCTCTGATTCTTCCAATTAAATAAATCTGAAGTACTAAATGGGGTGTAGACAAAAGTTGCATTGCCCCCCTCTCCGATAACTTCTCGCATCAGGCAGTTCAGCACTGGCTGTGACTCTACAGGCTTGTGCAAATAATAACCCTTATTCCCTGATTCAGATGGGGCACTTGGCTGAGGCTCACGCTCTAAATCATTAGGTATGCTTCGATACGCCAGTGGTGGTCTCCCTGAGGGAGGGAGCGGTGGTGCAAAGGGACTAGATTCCAAGGAGGTGTCTGACTCATCTTCACTACCTGACAGGGCAACCGGAAAGCGGGTCCGATACTCAGCCAATTCAGAATCCCCCCCCCCCATTAGACTCAGGGAGTACAGGCGGTCCTCCTCGAGTCTTTCCTTTAACAACCATCACATGAGACTTTACTAAGCATTCTTTAATCCAAGGTGGTTGATTTTGAACCACCCACAACCAACAATCAATATAAGGAAACTGATTCCAATACCCATTCTGCATAACTATTTCATGGATAGCTATCACTTCTTTTACTACAAAGGATCCTTTCGGGGTCCAGTGGACCCCAAATGTTGGCCACTCGAGTTGACAAAACTTAATTAAATCATTCTTTTTCATCTTTACTCCATAATCCGCCGGCTTTGCAAACTTATTAAAATGACGTAACATGAATTTTAGGGGCGTATTCGAGTTTTCTACACGAGAGCGACTCGTACCCATTTGCCCACAAGAGTGCACCCAAGGCACACCAAATACCAAAAGACCTGTAACAACAGATGGTTTACTGAAAGCTGAGCCAAAAGAGTTCCCCAGCAATCGTTTACCCCCTTTGTTTTGGATCCAGAACCAAATTGGGCAAAGGGAATTCGTATACTCACTCAGATACCCCAGAGATCTCGATCAAAATACCGGAATGTGTGCCTGGCGACTCCAGAAACCAAGAATTTGCACAGGAGCCTTTAACTTCCTGAATATCCTGACTCACGTCTCAGACCTAGAGCGAGCCCAAAAAGTTGGCTTGGTGCGCACTCCCCGTCGTGCCGGAGGCAATTTGTCGCTGGATTTCAGGGTCGTCCACAAGAACTCCTGGCTGGCTCGCCAAAATTGATATGAAAATCGTGGTTCGTTTCTTTGGAGGCTCGCGAATAATAATTCCTCAGGCACACATTGTTAGTAACACAAAGGATATATTTGCAAATAGGGTCAGAGTGAAGACAAAGACCACTCTGCCCCCGAGGAAAACTCTTAGCTGGCTTTTATCCCTTCCCTCCTGGGCATGTGTGCAGAAGCAGGAACTCTTACAACTCATTTCTGGTTCATACAAACATACATGAAATGACGTCACGTCATCCGTCGCATGTGCATTATAATTAACTACTTAAGTATGCGGGGCGGATAGGCATATATGCATTAGCTAATTACGCATGCTTAGAAAGCTCTCCAGGTTACCAAAAGTTCAAACCCTTCTCTTTCTCAAGGACACAATTAAATTGAATTACAGCTTCTGTAATCTACAAGAGTAGAGGCAGAGGAGTTTGAAGGTATGTGTGATTTAGTGTAGGAAAAAGATAGTAAATTAGCGAGATGTCCTTGGTGGTGTTCCTTCTTATCAGGTACGAGATACAAACTGTGCAGTTCTAACAACACTCTATTCATTATACATTTTTAATAATATTTCTAACATTCAGGTCACAGGGAGTTTTTGGTTCCTAATACTAGAGATGCTTTACTGTGAAGCAGTGTATTTCGCTGTGCAGTGAACATATGCACAAGGTTATGCACAGTAACCCTTCCTAATAGTAAATTTGCTACCTGCAAATGCAAGTAGAAAATTTACTTGCAGTTACTAACTATACAGTAGCATTTGTGTAGACACCTGACTGGGGGCAAATCTCCTGGTCAGTCAGCAACGAAGGGGTGGGAAATTGCTCCCTGCCCCATGGAGCTGCCTGCTGCCAGGGATGGCTCTTCCACTGGAGCCCAGGCAGGGACTATGTCCCCCTCCCCAACCAGCAGGGAGCTCCAAGACCCCTGCTCCAAGGCCATGATTGTGGAGCAGAGGCTAAGAGCTCCTTATCTCCTAGCCCTTGTTTCACCATCACAATCGGGGAGCACGTAGTTGGGTGATCCTTATCTCCCAGTGCCAGCTCCATGGTTGCAGGGCTGGCATTGGGACCGGTCCCACTGTCACAGACTTGGTGCTGGGAGATAAGGTTCATGGTTACGGCCCTGCTACCAGCTGCCCTGTTGGTGGACTGGACAGGAGGATGGGTCCTGCCCCAACCCCTGCAGCTCTTTCCAAGCCACACACCTCAATCACCCGATCAGGGCACGGGCCTGGGACATGCCCCCGACCAGGATAATTCCCCGTGACTGTGGGGTGGGGACTGGACAGCCTGTTCCACACCCGCCTCTGTGGTCTAGGAGCTGGGTGGGGAGCAACCTCTCCAGCGTGTTCCCCACCCAGCTCCGTGATCATGAATCTGAGCAGGGAACAGGCTCTCCAGCCCCTGCCCTGTGAACTGTCCTGATCGCGGGCAGGTCCCAACCCCGTGCCCTGATTTGGCAATTGAGGCATGGGGCTTGAAAAGATCTGCAGGGGTGGGAGAAGTCCCAGGCCCCTCCCCTGATCGACCAGTGGGGTAGCTAGTAGAGAGCTAGCTAATCACCTCAGCAAATCACTAGTGGCAGGGGTGGTGGGGGAGGCTGCACAGGGAAACCTCCAAGGTTAAAGGAGCTGCTGGGCAGCCCACTTCCAGCGTGAATTGTGTAGGTCCCCACTCATGACCATAGAGAGGATACAAGCAGAACCTGAAAGGATTCCTGAATGTCACAGAAGTGCCAGATTACTAATAAAAGGTCATGCCTGCTTTCTTCCCTTCTGGCCATATGCCTTACCATTGAACTGAGCCATAAGGAAAGCTCTGTACGTGACCTCAGCCAAGAGTCCCAGTTTTCCATTGGAACATTGCCATCATTTTCTGGCCATGCACACCAACACATCTGGATCCCTCCCCTACTTCCCACTGCAGATGTCTCAAAGCAACAGGGTCCATGTGTAAGGCCTGCATACTCCCAGTAGCTTAAAAGTGCATTAGCTGCAATCTCGCCATGTTCACTCCCTTGTATTGGGCCAAGCCACCCACTCAGGCCTCTTGCCACCATGTCCACAGGAGGCAGAGGTGTGACTCGGGGGCTCCAGCACTGTGCAAAGCTGTGGGGATCCTTTCCTATGAAACCGTTTCTAACATTTATCTCCCAAGGTCTGAAGTGCAGGGCTTGCCCAAGGGCTGTATGGTCCCCAGTGGCCTACTTTGGTCAGTGTGGCCTAGGTTATTGTGGGGAGGATCCTGTGTCTCCCCTTGGTATTCCCAGACTGTCTGGTATTTAGTCTGGGGGCACTGTTTAACCCAAGCCACATTTCAATTCAACTACCTCCCTCTTCCTCAAACCATGTTTTAGCTAGTCTCACAGCCAGCTCCACTCTCAACAGGCTCATCCATCAGCATGCCTGAGGAGCACAGACACCAAATCCTCTTGTTTCTCACCCACTCTCACAGCTCAGGGAGGCACACAGGTTGACATCTAGCACATTTCCCTCAGCAACGTCACCACTCAGAAGTAGTTCACAGGGATTTCTTTTCAGGGGCAGCTGGAGGAATGCTCTATGTGAACCTAGCACATGGGTTTGTTGTTTTTTTAGGTAAAGTTGAGAATATGAAGGGATATCCAAGCCTTCATAAAAGCCTTCCATTGTTTCTTTGAAAAACCCAAAAGGAGGCACTCTGCTCCACCCATTGTCAAGGAGAGGAAAATCTGAGCCCCAGAGCTGGCTGGAGAAATGGGGTGGCCTGGGATCAGGAAGTCTGCTGCCATTTTGAGAACAACAATCAGAGTCTGACAGATGTCCATGAAGGCCAATTGACTTAGAAAAAGGTACATGGGGGTGTGAAGGGAGGAATCCAGTTGGATTAGAAATATGAGAAGAGCATTGCCAGACAAGGCAGCGATGAAGGCTAGTAAGATCGTGGCCATGGAGAACATGTGTGCGTTGGTCCGGCTCAGGAGTCCCAGCACAATGAAGTCTGCTGAAGAAGTTTCATTCCCACTCTTCATTTCTTCTTCATGCAGCTTTTCCTGAAACCCTGGACAAAAACCAAATAATGCCTTGGGGAATACACTCACTAATAGCAACTGGGATCAAGACCCCCCACAAACCAAGAGGAAATGGGGAATGGGGTATGGGCAGGGATGAATCACTGTCCCCTGCCCCACTCCGTGCTGCACTGTGGGGAGTGTCTCTGTCCCCTCCAGCCCAGCGATGCAGCCAAGGCGAGCCCTGTTCTGGCCCCTGGCTCTGGGCTCCGCTAGGCGGTGTGGGGCCACTGCAGGGAGGCAGCCAGGGCCGGTGGTGAATTCATGGGGGCCACCGGTGCCAGGCAACAGTCCTGGGCACAGGGAAAGAGGCTGCCACAGCCCCAATCCCAGACCCGGCTCTGCTCTCCCTCCCCACGGTCCTTTTCCCTTTCCCCTGCCTATTCCCCCACAGCTTTCCTGTTGCAGGGGGCACGCCTGCTCACGCACACATGCTCTCTACCACACCCCCCACCAAATAAAAATTCTCCCTCCACCTATGCCCATGGTATTCAACTGTGAGGAAGATACAGTGACCTTGCTATGCCCTTTCTCTGCCCTCACAGGCCAATGTACTCCGTCACAGGTCATCTCGTGTTATACATGTCAAGCCAGCATTCAGCCAGCCAGCCGTGTCATTTTAAACTGGTCAAATCTGTTTTTTCCAGAGACCTAGCTTTTTACTGGGTACATCTACCCATGCATTAACTCTGGCCTCCCCTACTTACCAGCTCCGAGTCCGGCTCCAGCTCCCTGCTGCAACCACCGGGGACTGCCTCAATCATCAAAGCTCTCCGAGAATTTGGGGCCAAGGGAATGTACCTTCTAGCTGCACAGGACATCCAGCTGCCCCTGAGTTTCTGCTGGTACATATATATTAACCAGAGCTCTCTCCTTCCTGCCCCAAATCTAAGACAGCCTCAAGCTCAGTCCTGGTCAGAGTCCAATTCAGGGCCAAAAGGGGGTGAAGGAGGCTCTGACCCTTCATGTGCAATCCAGGAATCCTGAAGGTTTTCAAATGAAACATGGGCCAGATCTTGGTCTGCTACCCTTCTCATGAGTGCTCTCATTGTTTTCGCTAGGAGAAGTGTTGGACCACTGACTTTTTGGTGGATTGATCACTTGAGAGATTTATTAGGGGGTTGAGACTGCAGCAGTCCTCCCCCTTCACATGTCCTGTTGTTGCTCCCACAAATCTGTGGGCATGTGGCTCAAAGAGGTGACTTCTGGCTTGGAAGTGAGAAATCCCGAGTAGCGGCCTGTCCCTCTGATCCCAGTAGGACAAAAGCTTCCACTCCTGCACTAAGGTCCATCTTTTATTTCAAAGACTATGACAGCAGCACATGTTAGAAGAACATGTGTGTCTACAGGCAAGCCAGTCTCTGATAATGAACTGTATTTCTGGTTCTTACTCAAGAAAACCTGCTGCTGCTTGGTGTCAAAACTCTGAAAACCGGAGGTGTGTGGGCCTGGTATCCTGCCATAATTAGCATTAGTTTGTTAATGTAGAGCACTGAGACCCACTGCAGACCAACTGATTCTTTCCCCCTTTGCTATGTTTAAGATTGACCCCTTGCTCTGGGCTTTGTTTCACATGAATGCTGGAAGAATGGCTGGTCCTCGTTGATAGATGTCACCTAGGACCAGTCAGAGTCTGGATTCCTCTTGCAGCAAAGGTTGCTAAATGTAAGGATGCTTTCCCTCATGAAGTAAAATAAAAACATTAATATTGGACAGTTCCCATTGCACATAATCCCAGAATTAATTTAGGAAGAAATTAAACATTGTTCTTCCCTTTTCAAAATGTCTTGTTTAGCGGCCTCTCCCACCTTGAGCCAACAGAGGGAAAGACTCAAGCAGAAGGCCACAGCTGTTCCCTTACATCTCTGCAGAGAAAGTTAGTGCATGGCCTTACCTGTTTTTGAACTTTAATTAAAGACTTGGGAAAAGAGTCCCCAGGACCTGAGAAAATTAATGTAATAATTTTGTTCAGTGCTTTAAAATGCTCTTGGCTTGGATGATGTAATTCTCCCAATGTTGATTCAGCATATGAAAGACTGGCTTTTCTCTGAGAATTACTCATGCTTTCAATTTTATTAGCACTTGATAGGGGCAGCTGTAGAAGCAAGTTGGAGATGCAGTGTTATTACTATGCAGTGTTACTGTACCATGATCATTACAAAGGATCCACCAGTTTCTTTGGTATTCATTTCAGCAATCTCTCTTTGTACTGATTCCAGATTTTTTATTTCCCCTATATTTCTCAGTCTTGATGAATGACCATGACTATCTTTTCCAGCTTTAGGCATGAAGCTTTATTGTACTATATTACATATGGAAAGGTAATGGAATCCATGCAGTGTATCAGTATCAGTGCCCCAGTGTGGAACTGGGGAAACCGAGCACAGACACCAGGGCTGCAGATGAAATCCCAGCTGGAGACAAGGAAACTGAAGAAGAGGAGAGGAGGAAGACTCCACCTCCTCAAGATGGACTTCTGATAAGATGTACAGCCTGAGCCTCTTTCAGATCTAGTACCACCCTCCCCTCCCCGCAACCCCTGGATCTAGCCAAGAACACAGCTTAGTTGGTGGTAGGAACTTATTTTATCCATGGAGCTGTCACAAAGCTACTGCTTTGCAAGAGAGGTTATAAAATGGAAGTTTGACTCTTGAGAAATTTTGCATTTGATGAAGAAAGACATAGTTGTGAAAACAAAGGAGGTAAGAAGTGGAACTGGCCTTACACAAATAAAGTATTGCCTTCTTTTTAAGGGATTTAGAAAAGATCTACATCTAATTTTCAGCTATGCCTCTCACTTCTTTTGTTACCCTGGCCATTTCTCTTCATCATTCTGGACCTCAGCGTCCAAAATATAAAATGCAGATAATCCTGAATTACACTGTGGGAGGAACAGTTACATAGTAAAGAAAGCTTTTGAAATATAGAACAAGAAGCTATTTTTTGGTAATAACTTTTCTTAACTTGTAGCCTCCATTGCATAGCTGAGCCCTGTAAAACTCATGTTGTCACTGGCCACGTCTACACGAGATGCTTAATGTTCAGTAGCCTAGTGACACTGCATAGTAGTGTATCACAGCACGGGCAGTGCTAATACAGAAATATGCAGTATTATTAAACTACTGTGCAGTAGCATCACTAAAATGGCATTCACCTGGCACTACTGTGCAGTAACTGTAGTTTTTGCTCATTTACTTAGTACTTTAGTAAGCAAGTACTAAATTAAATGCACAGTAACTACTGGACATTAATGGACAGGTAGCTGCAGCCACTGAGGCTGAAGCATGGGAGCAAAACTGGCAGGATTTTTCTCCCAATTAGAGATTGGTTGAACTGGGGGTGTCCCCACTAAGCATTTGCCCTCTTAATGCTTTACAGAAACAGGAAGTCATTACTCTAATAAACTATGCCTAGGTCAGGGAAACCCCTTTCTAAAAGAGGCAGAGTGCTTGGCCAGCCTTAAACAGAAGGAACGACAGAGACTATTCACCCACAGCCAGAGAGGATTTTTCCAAAATTGGTATGAACCAACACCCATTTGGCTACAGGTAAGTGGAGTGGACACAGGGTAGGACACTGGTTCCCAAACAAAGGGTGATAGCACTTATGAGTGTAGTCACAGCATGGGCGACTGGTGCCACCTTAGTCAGGAGGGGCATGTGTCCCCTCAGCAACCAGTCAGCGACTGGGGGGAGGTCCCCCCACGGCCAGTCTCACTGACCAGTGAGGAAGTCCCCCTGCGGCTGATTGCGCTGACCAGGAAGCAGTTGTGGCGCTCCCAGAAGTGGCCACAGCACGCCAAGGGGTGGCCATGGGGCTTCATTTAGTGCTCCCATTTCCCAGCCAGCGCTCATAGGGAGAGTGCGGCCTGTCAGTGGGTGCACCAGCACTCTCCCAGAGTGTACGTGCTATGCAGTGCCACTGGGTCACAGCCCACACAGAAATTCACTTGGCAAAATGCTGGCTTGCATCCATAGATGCTTCTCAAACAAATCCCAGGACATCATTCTCCCCTTGTACTTGGCCTTGGTGAGGCTGCAGCTGGAGTACTGCATCTGGTTTTGGGCTCCATAATTCAAAAAGGATGTGGAGAAGCTTGAGAGCGTGCAGAGAAGAGCCACACGCATGATTGGAGGTCAGGAAAACAGACCTTATGATGAGAGGCTGAGAGCAATGGGGCTATTCAGCCTGGAAAAGCGCAGGCTCAGGGGTGATCTGATGGCCACCTATAAGTTTATCAGGGGTGACCACCAGGACCTGGGGGGATGACTGTTCACCAGAGCACCCCAAGTGATGACAAAATCGAACGATCCCAAACTCTGCCGCAACCAATTCAGGCTGGACATAAGGAAGAACTTCTTCACTGTCCGAGCCCCCAAGGTCTGGAATAGACTGCCGCAGGAGGCGGTTCAAGCGCCCACTTTGAACGCCTTCAAAACATGTTTGCTGGGATCCTATGATCTTGCCCCTGGGGCAGGGAGCTGGACTCGATGATCCTCCGGGGTCCCTTCCAGCCTGAATGCCTATGCAATCTATGAAATTCAGTTACCCCAGATGGGCTTAGCCTGTAAGCAAGGTTGGTTGTAAGGGATCATGACAGATAGAGAGATATAGTGGTATTTCATTTTTATCCTGGAAAAATGTGGATTTGGGTTTACTTTTTTTAAATCAAAAATTGGGGATTGTTTTTAATTAGAGAAGACAAGGATCCCTGCTCATTAGCTACTGTCCAGGGTACATGGCCTCAAATCCATGAAAACAGTGCATAGAAAGTGAGTCCTCAGACAAGGGGGCGAAGACCAGGCAGAAGCCTTGTGTGCTCTTTCCAATCCCCACTGTTTATGGAAGAAGTGACCCCCTTGCATCCCTAGGAAGGATCCTGAAGAGAAGAAGATGTAAACACTGGCCATTAGCTATGCAGCCAGAGTCTGCCACTGTTAAGAAGTCTGCTACTGCTCTGCTACTGTCAGAAAGACTGGCCTCAACAATAAGCTCTATCACCAGATATTCTTTTGCCTTGTCCCAGTAACTATAAATCACATCCCTGAATCACAGGATTAATACATTAATCATCATCATCATCCTTCTCATCCTCATCCTCATTACCATCTCCACTAGACCACAAAGCAGGAGAGTTCGGAGTTTTTGTTTTAATTTGTAATTCCATTGCCTAAGACAAAAGATCCCCATTGCTCTGTGAGTCAATCATTCGTATGCGTGCACATGTAGCATGCATTCACCTTGGGAACAGCTTTAGTAATAATGCTTTAAATCCAAAGCCGATTTCTGCCCTGATGATAAACCAGTCTCCTCTGTTAGTCAACATGTTGCAAAACCTGCCACTGTGCAGAATGAAAGCAGCTGACATGCTTCGATAAACCTTTTTTTTTTAAAGAAATATAGTTGAGTAAAACTTGCAGTTTGCCTTTATGGGGGTTGGGGAAGAGAAAATATTACTTCCCATAGCAGTGGGTTTCAAGGAGGAGTCTTGAATTAGCATTAAGTTGGTAACCCAAAGAGAAGTGACAGTTTGTTTTCTATGTCTCTTTAGCATCTGCTAAATTTGATATTTCACTTCCATTAGCAAGTTCTCTTGCACAGAACTTGAAACTAAACCTGGCAGCTACCTCCTTTACCATCCCAATATAAGAACAATAGTAAGTGAATTTTTGTTGAACTGGCATCAAATACTTTATTAATGCTGTTATTTAAATCAATGAATGAACCCATCCAATATAATTGTTAATTCATTAATAAAAAATGACGATTGCATTATTTGATGTTAGCTAGCTCAGAAAAATGTATAGTTGTTTTCGTAGTGGTGATATAGTTGACTTTTAGCTTTGCTTATTTATTCCTTCCAATAAAGCCCATAAAAAGAAGGCCCATGTTGAGTTTTCATGGGACCAACCTCAAGGACTCTGCAAAGTGTCTCTCTCACTTGAGAATCTGCATGGTTCTAACTGAATTAAACTTTTAGTCACTAGGGACACATCCAGACGAACGCGCACACGCATCTCCCTGGGGACAAACAGCAGCTGCACATAGTTGTGCTCTTGCTGCTTGTCCCCAAGGAATGCCCCTGCATGTACGCTCTGGTGAACAGCAAGTTGCCCTGGGTTGGGTAGGGGAAGCTGGGTCCAACACCTGGGCTGGCCCCAGCTGGGGTGCTCCGGCAGCAGTGATCCAGGTAGGAGGAGCCTGGCCAGCAGCTGGAGCATAGTTCTGGCCAGGGGCCAGCCAGGTTCGGGTTTCGAATGGCGCACACACTGCTGCCACATGCACTGACATGGTTGGGGGGGGTGACTGATGCACTGCAAATTTTTTGACGAATGTGCTCTAGAGCCTAAACTGAAAAAAACCTGCTGTGCTGCAAATTCGCAGGGTGTTGAATGCATGCATGTGCAGCATGTACGGTTTGTGGTGCCACAGATGGGCCTCTGGCACCTAAATCACATGTGCATGTTCACCTGGACGCACCCTAGGAGTCCAGCACTGATGGAGGAACCCTTATGGTCTCACTTAGTTTTACAGTGTGAAACAAATAACTCCTTTCACACACTCAGAAGAAATGAATGAAGAATGTGTGGAGGAAGAGGTGTTAGAGTGAGGAAGGCGATCATTCCTTCTTTGTCAGCATCACAGGCACCCACACAGGTACAGTACTTCATGTACAGAGGTAAGACATCCCCAGAAGTTTGGGAAGGAGTCATGGACATATTAACATATTCATAAACTCCTAATAGAAGGGTTGACCAAACCAAGGCTAAGAAACACATACACCACAGCCCCTCTTGCTGTGGGTTTAAGTGACTTTTCAACTAAGCATAACATTGCAATCAGGAAGCAGAAGCTCTTTTATCTCTCCGACTCTGGACAGACGAGCAGTATCTATAGACACCTCCGAGAGAGCCTCTCCTCTCGCCTGT
The DNA here is from genome assembly GCF_052110815.1 of Crocodylus siamensis. Classification (NCBI taxonomy): domain Eukaryota; kingdom Metazoa; phylum Chordata; order Crocodylia; family Crocodylidae; genus Crocodylus; species Crocodylus siamensis. The sequence goes on from NC_143409.1 coordinate 47,599,499, forward strand.
CTCCCTCCAACCCACATACGTGGCAGGCAGAGGATAGGTAAGCCGCAAGAGTGAACTGACTCCAAATGCTTTGAGAAACATTGAGAGTATTCTAGCTTGGGAACTACCAACTAAAATTAACACGCTGATTTAGACCTCGTCTACCAGCTAAGTCATCTGTCAAAGTAACCAATATTATATAGCAGGACACTGAAAAAGTTTAAACACAGAAAATTCTCTCTTGATTGCCAGTACAATGAGCAGCTGGCAAGTCCCCAGTACCATACTAAGGGAGGGTCAAGCGGGCTCACCACCCCGGGCACCAAAGAGAATGGGCGCCAACAGGCAAGTCATGAGTTGAGCAGGAGTCGAGTCGGCGAGTCACCCGTCGAGCAGAAGGGTGCAAGGGCACAGCCGGGGCTGGGCACCCAGAGGGGCCATGGCACAGGGGCAAGCTGTGCCCAGCGGCTCAGAGCCTGGCTCCGCCGGGGGCTAGCGCTGCACCGGCAGCCATGAACCCCCACAACGCAGCCGCGTGTACTGCAGCCTGGTGTTCCCCGCCCTCCCAGCCCATGGGGGCTGCTCTCTCTGGCAGGTGGTACAGCCCTGGCACACAGACACTGCTCGGGGTAGGGCACAGAAATTACACCCAAGTGGCACAGGAACCCATGGGCTCGATCCCGCCTGGGGCAAGGTAGGTAAAGCGGTGGCCATGGGGAGCACCCTGCCTGGCCGCAGCCCTATTCCCTGAGCACAGGGAAGAAAGGGCAAAGCCCACCTGTCCAAAGCACTGTCCCTTTGCAGTGGGGGCACTGATCCCTGCCTGCCTGGTACCCAGACGGGCCAAGCCACTGAGGGATTACAGCTGGTTTCCGTGCCGAGCTTGTACGTGCGCTCCCTGCACTGGGACAACCAAGGCCACTCTGTGGCTGCTCCGCTCCGGGAAGCTGTCAACAGGCCTCCACCTACCTGCTCCTCCTTCTGTCACAGGCCGGCCATGCGGCATGTCAGGCACCCCCATATTGCTGCTTTAATAAAGTGCCATTTTAATGCTTAATAAAACCTCACATGAGAGAGGACCCGGGAGATCCCCCCTCTCCTGCTCAATGGCTATCCTGGAACTAAGCTATTTAGCAGGGGCAACACGGTATCAGCCTAAAAGTCCCTATAAAGACTTTATGAGTTTATTACTTTAATTGATGACCTGTTACAGAGAGCATAAAGGGGGTAATGAATGTTATAAAAGCCTCATTAATGTTTGGGGGCAGTATTCTTCGGTCTTTCCCTGGGCACCAAATTTCCTTGCTGTGGCACTGCAAGTCCCTGGTACATAAGTCATGGATTGCACTCTGATGAATCGTGTATTTATATCAAAATGCAGTGGAGGTGTTACAAACAGTCTTGAGGGAATGGCTAAAGGAAAAAAATCCTGCTTCAGCCCACTAACTACAAAACACTATCCTAACCATTATCCTGACCTTCTTTGCCAGGCATCCCTGTTCAGAAAACACAATATGGAAGTTGTTTTGTGATAAACCATGCATACATTAGGTGGGTTGTTAAAAAAAACCACCACCACCAATCCCTGATAAAGTCAAGAAAAACTCCTGAAGAGGGCAGTCAAAGCCTGTCTGGGAGCAATTTACAAATAGGAAAATGAAGTAATTTCACCAAACATTGGCAATGCAGGTACACATGCACGCCGAGATTGGCGGTGCACCCCCTGTGAAAAGCACTGCCGATGCTGCTGGTGGTGCCTGTGGGTGGTCACCACTCACTCACCACCCCCTCCCCCTGCCACCAACACCACTGGCAGTGCCTGCGGGCAGTCCCTGGTTACCACTGGCCACCACCAATGCTGCCAGCGGTGTCTACGGGTGGTCACTGACCACCAGTCAGCTCTCGCCACTGCCCCCAGCAACGCTACACTGCTGCATCCACTTACAGGAGTTCCCCACTCACTGCTGCCACACCACCAACACCGCCACTGCTGCCTGCAGGTGGTTGCCATGCCCCCCCAGTCTCTGGGAGCATGTGGCATTCACGTCACCAAATATATTATTATAGTTTCGTAGTTGGTAGGGTCGGAAGGGACATGAGCAGATCATCAAGTCTGACCCTCTGCCATAGGCAGGAATGAATGCTGGGGTCAAACAACCCCGGCAAGATGATTATCTAGCCTCTTCTTAAAGACCCCCGGGGTAGGAGCCTGCACCACTTCTCTTGGAAGTTGGGTCCAGACCCTAGCCGCCCTGACTGTGAAGTCGCAACTCCTGATATGTAACCTAAATCTACCCTCTGCCAGCTTGTAACCGTTATTCCTGGCCACTCCTGGTAGTGCTCGGGGGAACAGGGTTTCTCCCATTCCTCTCTGGTCCCCCCTGGTAAGTTTATAGATGGCCACTAGATCCCCCTCAGCCTTCTCTTGTGGAGGCTGAACAGGTTCAGGTCCCGTCGCCTCTCCTCATAGGGCCTGCCCTGCTGCCCCCTGATCATGCAAGTGACCTCCTCTGGACCCTCTCCATGTTGTCCACATCCCTCCTGAAGAACAGTGGCCAGAACTGGACGCAGTACTCCAGCTGCGGCCTGACCAGCGACGCATAGAGGAGGAGGATCACCTCTTTGGACCTGCTCGAGATGCATCTGTGGATGCATGACAAGATACGGTTGGCCTTCCTGACCGCGTCCCCACACTGCCGGCCCATGTTCATCTTGGAGTCAGTGATGACTCCAAGATCCTTTTCTCCCTCTGTACTGACGAGAAGGGAGTTCCCCAACCTGTAGGTATGGTGCTGGCCCTTCCTCCCCAGGTTCAGCACCTTGCACTTGTCAGTGTTGAATCCCGTCCTGTTCTCGTCCACCTACCCTTGTAACCTGTCTAGGTCCAATTGCAGCCTATTCCTCCCTTCTAGCGTGCCCACATCCCCCCACATCTTAGTGTCATCAGCAAATTTGTACAAGGTGCTTTTTACCCCCTCGTCCAAGTCGCTGATGAAGATGTTGAACAGTGCAGGCTCAAGGACCGAGCCCTGGGAGACCCCACTGCCCACATCCCTGTGGCAAGCCTGTGTTATACTAGTTGCATAACAATGCAGTTTGGGATTTAAATCACTTACAAGCAAAGAAAGGGCAAGAATTTCAAGAGTAATTAGTAAAGACTGTCACTCAAAATTAAGAGCCTCTTTTTTTTGAAAAATCAGCCACAAGTTTAGCTTCCAAAAGACAGACAACAAAAGGTGGGATTTTCAAAAACACTTTAGGTGAGTTAAGAGCAAAAGTCCCCAGGGCCTTTGAAAACCTCAGTCCAGTGAGCTAAAAAAATATTAGCAGTCTTGTCCCACAGAGAGAGAGAGAGAGATTGTAAAAATACAATGGTTACAAAAGAACAGCTGTAAAAAAACAGAGACAAGTCCTTGATGGCCCAGTGAAAGGATGCTCCCAGGGCAAAGGCACATGCACACCCGTGGCCAGACTTCCCTGACCTCTGTACACAGAGCTACTGCAGCTGTCCTGGCGAGGACGGGGCTGCGGAAGCAAGCTGCCGCTCCGTGTGTGGCAGGACTTCAGTAAATCAGTGACCACACAAGGCAGTGGCTGGTTGTGCCAGGTTTCCTGCATCGCCTGTGGTCAGGACTACAGCAAGGAAGCAGCCTGTTGTCCACAGTTCCTGAAACATCTGGCTAAGGAGCAGCTTCTATGAGCAACCAGAAGCCTGGCATGAGAACAGAAATCCTGACCTAGCCTAAATTTTACACATAGTAGGAATTACTGAAGGCAGTTACCATCCTGACTAAGACCGGCTGAGAAAGCAACAGCATTCATCGCAGGCACCCACAGAGATACGATTGTTAAAAAAAATGATGCAATACTCTACTCGGCTTGCAACTTCATTGTGCAATGTTAAAACAGTCCACGCCGTGGCGGCAGAAGGCAAGGGATGAGCGCTGGAGCAGCTGTAACAGGGCTGCTTAGGAGCCCTGCTACATGCATTTTGAAAGGCAAGTCAGGATTGAAGAGGAGGCAGCCAAGTTGCAGATCCAAAGTGAGAAGAATACAAGCAAGAAGAGGAGGCTGGTGCCTGCACACTCAGCATCCCCTTGATCGCATTTTTAACCCCAGACATGAGTTTTCTTTATTATGTTGAGCCACTTTAGCTAGGCCAATAATAGCTCAAACAACAGAAGCCCTGTGCATACATAGGCAGAAGCACCAGAGGTGTCCTGTATAATTGGCCACAATGGGTGTGGATTTAAGGTGCTTTTATATCACTATAGCAGTGTTCACATGGGAGATTTTAGTGCTATGACTATTGGGAGATATATATATATATGTATATAAATATATATATGTATTTTTATTTCCCCTCTTTTCCCTTCCCTAACTGATGTTGTTATTGTGTTATAACTTTCAACTTTCCAGAGCGAAGGGGCTGCAGGGATCAGGAAATTACCATTTCTTTAAAAATTCTGAAGCATATCCTTGCAATTTTGCTGAAAACATCTTTTCACTTAAAAACAGTGAAAGTTTCCTTTTAAAACCTAAAAGCAAAATCGTGTTCATTATCAAGATATGTGCCCCTTTCTCTGTGATTACAGATGGTTGGAATCTTTTTTTTTTTATGTAAAAATATCATGGAAGTTTTTGCCTTTAATTTTTTTTTGCTGAAACACACACAGATTCTTTCAGGTGTTGTATTATTGAAACAGAACCCTGAAACAAACAATCAAGATTGCTTTTTTTTCTTTTTTAAGTCAAATTTTCACTGAAATCCCCCCAATTTTCAGTGAAAATCATTTTCTGTGAAATTTTTCATTTTGTGGAAATGGTGATTTATGTGTCACAGTGATTTATTAGCAATAACCAGGGTTCAAATTACACTTGAACACTTGGGAGGTGTGGGGGGTCTGCAAAAAAATTAAGCCCGTTCATTGATTAACAAGTTGACCTAAGTGAAGGAGCAATTGGATCACAGCCCCCTGCCCCAGTTATGATTTTCAAACCTTACAGGGGGTCTCTCAGCTCTTGCGAGGGGGGGGGGGGTAAGCCCCCTTGAGGTTCCTTGTTCACCAACTAGATTTTTTTTCTTCCAAAAAAAATTCCAGCCCAAGCCATTTATGTCACCCTAATTCATTCTTATCAAACCACTGTCAAGCAAGCTTGCGTCTTACTCTGGCTGGATTGTGAAGTCATGAATTTAGCGTGTACCCGGAGGAGGAGGATATGGAAGTAGAGGACGCTGAGCTGCGTTAGGTTCCCTGCATTCTCGCTCCAGGTCTCTGGACCCATAGTTCTCCCCAGATCTAGGGTGATCAGGAGAAGTTGAGAGCAGTTGTTAGCCACATAGCTACTGTGTCTGGTGCAGCCTCCTTAGCTAGGCACTGTTTTACCTTTTCTGTTGGGTTTCTTCTGCCTTCTGCTCTAATTCCACAGCAAATAGCCCATGAGAAACAAGCCCACAGTACTGTACTCACAGGAAATGCAAATATTTCCTATGTATCCAAAAGGTTCAGTCTGTGGCACTGAATTTTACGTACTGACTTCTGGGGAGGGTTCCTACCATTTGATCCCACAGCAGTTCAGAGCAAAACCAAGTGTACTGGCTTCTTTTCATCAGCTGTTTCCACACTTGTCTTTCCTTGTTTGTATATGTGCTAAACAATTATCCAGTGTGGATTGGAGGCCAGGTAACTTCTCCCTTGTTTTAAACTCAAACCATGCTTCACATTGCATACAGATGAACATACATATATTCATATGCATGATTTTTACAGCTCCCCCCCAAGCCTTTCAGTATGTTTCTGCCAGGTTTCAAACCAGGGACCTTTTGCATACAAGGCAAACATGATAACCACTGCACTACAGAAACCAACCTCATCTGCTTTTGGGTCGTTATGATCGACATCTTTTTCTCTGGCCTGCATTAAGTGTGTGGTTAATGTTTGCATTGCTTGAATTCAAACCTGGTGTTCAAGAGGTGGCAGTGGTTGAACAAATCAAGAGGTGTAGTAGCCCCCACCCGAAGCTTCCCCTCCTTCAAGCAGCCCAAACCCCCCAACCCTCTTCTTACGGGAAGCTCCAAGATCACTGGTATCTTCTGGCCTCCCTAGAGCCCCCTTGAACCTTGAAATCCCTGTAGGCAGCTCGAACCAGTGTCCCCCAACTTGCAGTTTCTTCATAAAAGTGACCCACTTTTGAAAAAGCCCCCACTTGTCTCATGTTCATGCATTGCCCCTCTGTGCTCAAACTTCTTCCACCACCCCTTCATCTCTGCCCCTTGCAAGATCCTCTACTGCATCATCTGCTCCTTCCCTTACCAGATATTGGCCCCAAAGCTCAGGATGGGAATTCTCCCCAGTCACTGCAATAAAATTAACATCAAACCCCTGCATCAAGAATGCTGTGTGCCCCCAGAAGCTGCGGGGGGGGGGGGGGACACATGGTGAGCTCCTGCACGCGGTGGCAGTGCTGTTGGCAGTGTGACAACCGGTGACCGCCCACAGGCACCACTGACAGTGTTGGCAGCGCCTTTTTGCAGGGGGTGCACCGCCGTGCTCAGGGGGTGCACGTGCACATCCCCAGTGGGCATGTAATGCTGGGGAAAGAGACCCCCTCCCACCCTCCTTTCCCCCTTGATTCTGATCCTACAAGGCACTGGCTCTCAACCTTTTTTGTACCAGGACCCATTTGTAAACATCGATGGCCAGTCCCAACCCAGGGCCCCTCACTCCCACCCCATCTCCCACCTCCAGTCCCCAGCCCCCCAGTGTGTGGGGCAGCAGGCGGGTATGTGGGGTGGGAGGGTGTGTGTGGGGCGGGGGGGGTCAAGCAGCCCCTTGCAGGCCACAGTTTTCCATTTTTCTTTTTAAAAAGGAGAAGCCAGGTTTAAAGATTTTGATGCATTTTTCACAGTTTGCTCATGACCCTTTCATATATTCTTGCGACCCACTTTTGGGTCCATGGGTGGAGAAATGCTGCTATAAGGAACCTGCATGAGCATCCTGTTCTGATTCACAATGTCCTACTCCCTCTTTAGAGCAGGACCTGGCAGGAAAGGGTGGGAAAAGTTCCAGCGAGAGGGAAGAACAGGATCTGGCAAAGATACAAGGAAAAAAAACCAGGACAACAACCAGATCTACTTTTTTTTTTTACCCCCTCCCCCTGCAATTTGAAAGCCTAGTCACTTATTAACATGTCTGCTGGGAGGAATTCGCTTTGAAAACCCCTTGATGAATGAACATGTAATTGTCTTAACAGGGACTTGCCTGATAGGTCTCTGAAAAGCTGCCTTGATCTGTTAGAAAATAGCAACTGCAATTAGGAGTTGTTCCTTAAATAGCTGTGGGAGGAGGAAAGGGCTGAACAGTAATGATACCAAAAACAAAATTATGTGGCAAAGGTCCAAGAGCTGAGCAAAGCACTGATTGCAAAAGCCCCAGCCACAGAGACTCTAAATTGGCATCTGCTTCACTTACCCCCTCTGTTTCCTGAGGAGGGGGAGGGCTGTTGAAAGGAGAAGTAAGAGCTGCAGGTCTGCTGGGGACATTCATCAGCCCCCCCTGCAAACAGGTAACCCCCAAGGTTAGGTATTCCCTTTCCCCACCAGAGAGATCACTTCCAAAAGTACAGATCTTGAAAATCGCACAGCGAAATCCCATCCATTGTGCGTGGTCTGAAAGTGCTGGAGATTTTTAAAGGTATCCAGGCTGTAGCTGTATAGAGGCAAAAGGAATCACAAGTGGTGCCAGTGGTGATATCTTTTATTAGACCAGCTGGACAGCTGCAAAAATTATGTGCAAGCTTCTTGTGCCCAAGTTATTTAGGCACAGACACCCTTGTGCAGGCAGAGCAGAAAAGTCTGTAAAAGTTCTCCTAGGTAGAAATGAAACTTCATGTTTCAAAGGAGAGCTGGAGGTGTGGGAAGAGCTCCAGATTTTTAAAAGCACGAGGAAGTGGGAGTAAAAGCTGGGCTCGTCCGGGATTTGAACCCGGGACCTCTCGCACCCAAAGCGAGAATCATACCCCTAGACCAACGAGCCACTTGCAAAGGGTAGCTGACCTGGAGCTTTTACACAGTTGTGAATGTTTCTGAGTTCAGTTTCCTTTTGCATTTGGATGATTTCCAGGTGTACTGGGACACCACAGGCCTGGCTCTTGCTTCTTCACCTTTATTCCCCCCATCTTCCAGGCCCACAGTCCTCAGTTTCTAACCCTCCTCTGCAGCTCTCAGCTAGAAGCAGTGTCACTACCCCAACTGCTTCCTTCTCAGCCAGAAAACCCCTGTCTGCAGGCTGACGGATACGGCGGACAATGCCAGATCCACTTGCACAATAACCCCAAATTTGCTTTTGTAATTAATACTGAACATGAAAGACTCTTGAAGTAAGTATTATTTAAATACACAAGCAGCTTTATCCAAAATAACTTACCTTAGTTATCAAGACGAAGGTGTGAAGGGGAGGGACGGGCAAGTAACACAGGAGGTTTGTGCATCAAGCTGACTAGAAAGCTTGGGAAGAGGAAATTCTTGGACTCTTCCCTCCCTCACCCCCTGTTTAATTTTAACGTGTCCTTCTCCAAGCTGTATAACAGGGGAGGGCAATTATTTCAGGCAGAGGGCCATTTACTGAGTTTTGGCAAGCCATCAAGGGTCGCATGACAGGCAGTCGGGGGCAGATAAATATTAATTTTCTAAATTTTTTAGGGGCCCTGCGGGCCAGACAGAATGGCCTGGCGAGCTGCTTCTGGCCTGCGGGCAACAGTTTGTCCACCCCTGCTGTATAATGTACCTAAGTCCAGCAGCTTTTGCCACAGGCCAAGTGCACATGATGTAAGCAAGTGTGAGAAATGGGTTACAAAGACAGGTGGTGATAAATGGTAGTGCAGGAGCACCCATAGGAGCCTCTCTCACAGAAAAAAACCTTGCTGTGCTGTGCAAACAATGAGCAAAAGGGTAGTCATTGCCCCAAAGAGCATCCCATTCCAGGACAAGGCGCGAGACAGCCAGTGGATATGGAGGGGTCAGCACAAGGGAACAGACTGTATAGCTTGGTGTGATAAATGATGCTCACGATACATAGTCTTCACCTTTGTCTCCACTTTTTGCAAAACGTTATTTAAAAGCTCTTAGATGAAGAACTTATTCTGCTAAACTCCAAGGCAAGAAAACTTTGGAAACAAGGGCCTTTCACCCAGAATCTAAAAAAGGAAAAATGCTCTCTACGTGAAGTCTGCAATATTATTTGTTGAGATACAAATTTCTCACATTTTAGATAACACATATTAGGCCTATACAAAAAAAAAAAGGTCCCCATCCTACACTCTTTGGAAAAATCAGTCTTCACAGTGATTGGCTTTTTTAAGCGTCTCATATGACTGGAAAATATATTTAGGGAAGTATTTATTTCCTTTATTATTTCCTTTAAAGGAATAATACTGCTGTACAAGACTGATTGCTGAAAAAATTCCTTTTCAGGAAACCACCATTTGGATTTTTTTTTTTAGAGGGGAACAGGATTTTAGAGCAGGATGCTTATATATGTGAATGGAAGCCACTAACTAATTTCTTGGGGTTAGGAAAAAGCAGGCCTTTACATACCTTATTCTCCAATACACACATACTGCAGAGTCCCAGACTGTCAGATTCATGAGCCGGATGCAGACGTGCAGGCATGCCCGGTTTGTGGGGCCATGTAAAACTGCAAGGTTTCCCCAGGAATTACAATCCCTTTGGTTCAGCTGGAGCTGGTAGCTAGCAGGGCCATTGTCCCCAGCCCCAGGAGAGTAAACCAATTCATAGTGTTAGCGTCGTAGTGCAACTCACTGTGCAGGTAGAAAGTGGGAAAGACCGAAATGCTAGCCATTGCCTGAGCCCCACATTGCCACATCCACACGAGCGGGGACGTGCCCTGCTAGGTACCAGCTCTAGCTGAACCAAAGGGATTCGAATACCTCCTCAGAAGTCCAGTAGACAGTGGTTGTATTTTTTATGTCACACTACTGTAACTGTCTGCTGAAACAACCCAAGACCAAGCTACAGATAAGTGGTCTTCATCCTGTCTATCCAAGTGCCATTCTGAGTCTCTTATCAACCGGCAGAAGGCAGGACAGGTTAGCACCTAACAAGCTAACTGGTTCAGAGACCTGTAAACTGTCATAGATGACAGCCTGGATTATTTTCTGCCACCTCTGCTCTATGCCAGGGAACTCTGGGCCACTGTTTGGGGGGACAGGAAGAGACATCATCATCCTGCAGCATGTATATTTTTACCCAGCCTACCTCTCTAACTTCTTAGAAGAAAAGCTAAAATTTTAAGTTTTCCTTGCCTGCCAGCTGGTTAAATCCCTCAGCTGTGATGGTTTAATATTTAACCAATGAGTCAAGTGACTGTCTTTAGCCACTCTTGTTGCTGTAATTTGGCAAGAGGAAGATATGAATGATGCAAAGCAAGGGGCAGACCAGCTAACAGTATTTCCAGCTCATGATTTTTGAAGTTTTTAAAGTCTCCACTTCTGGAGTGTGAAAACCTTAACTCTTTCTTTTATATATATGCTGCACATTACATGATAAATGCTGTTTTGTTAGTTTTTCACAAATATTCTGCAAGGGATTACAGTTTAATTCTCACAAATCTGCCACTGAAATGTCAGATTTCCTTCTAGTGTGTTGATGGCCTAAAGATATAGGTAGACAAGGTTCTTTGGGTAAATGTGATATATTTTATCAGACCAACTAAATAGTTGGACTTTTTTCTTATTTGTAAGTCATATATATACATACATACATACACATACATACACACACATATATATATACAGAGACACACACACCCCACTGCCCCTCTTCTTCCCCTCCTTCGGGTCCAACCCTGCTACAATAGAGGGGGCTCCTGGTTTTCCTCAGCTGGCACCGCTGCTTGTATAGTATACCCACTTCTTATTTTTGGCCTTTGAGGAGGTGGGGTAGATGGAACTGCCGCATGGGAGGCCGCAGAAGGAGGCAGCACCAGTGCATGGGGCTCCCTTTTGAACTCAGCTGGACCTACTCCCAGCTGCCTGGCCCGCGCAGCCCAACTGGCACACGCGCAGTTGGGCCAAAGTGTTACGAAAAGACAGATAGACTAAGCCTTTTATTGTATTAGAATAAAAGAATGAGTTAGGTGTTTCACATTCCCAAAGTGTAGACTTTAAGAACAACGCCGAAAATCATAAGAGTTGGCAACAGGGAACGAAATAGTTAGGAAAAAATGTCTTTGCAAGGTTTTAGAAACAAACACCCTTCTTCAGGCACAGGGAGGGTGACTCTCCTGCTGCCTGAACAAGGGTGTTTGTACCCAAAAGCTTGCAAAGAAAAAAATTCCAGCTATTTAGTTGGTTTAATAAAAGATGTCACATTTACCCAAAGAGCCTTGTCTGCCTACGTCTTTAGACCAACACAGCTACAACGAACACCTGAAAAGAAAAGCTGTCATTTCAGAGGCAGATTTATGAAAATTAAACTGTAATCACTTGCAGAAAATTTATGGCAAGCTAACAAAGCCACAGTCGTCTGTTAACATGCAGCATAACCCAATAACAAAAAAGGGTAGCAAAGAAGCTGTGTTGATGAAGAAAGGGCTTCTTGAGAGCTCCAGTGAAATTTGAACTCATACCCTTGGTTTACAAAACCAGTGCTTTAACCCCTGAACTATGGAGCCAAACTTCTGAAGTCACCCTTGCACTCTCCTGTGAACTAAATGGTGGCTGACCAGTTCTGGGATCTACTTGAATGCAAGACTAAACACTAACAGTTCCCAGTACCTTCTTGTTTCAGTTACTGTTTGCCCTCTCCACCATCAGCTTTCATCCAAACCAAGGAGGACTCAGGCCAACTACTCGTTGTAGTTTAACTTGTGCTACTATTTAGCTGTCTGCTGTAAGAACAGGATTTGCAACACTGGGAGCAGAGACATCCCAGCCTACCCCACACATCAGAGGATATTTGTTCGGGAGTCCAGATTTCCTTGTGCTTCTCAGTTGGCTTGGGACCTGTTGCTTGGGAAGCTTTATCAAAGCGAACGGGCTGCTCACTTGTTGCTGATTTTAAGCCTAAAACCTTTTGGGGAACAGCTTTTAGGAGTTCAGACATCTCTTGCACTCACCCCTCCCTTAACACACATGGTGTAGGTGTAGGGCATGAATGCAAGTAGACTTATGAGACTTATTTGAGACTTCCTATACCTGAAGAAGGGTGATTGCACCTGAAAGCTGGCTAAGAGCTTTTTTTCACCAACAACACAGTTGGTCTAATAAAAGAGATGACATCTCCCCAAAGAACCTGGCCTGCCAGTAGACTTATAAAGGATCTTGTCCACATAAAGTTTTCCTTGCTAGCCAGCTGGTTAAATCCCTCAGCTGTGATGGTTTAATACTTAACCAATGAGTCAAGTGACTATCTTTAGCCACCCTTGTTGCTGTAATTTGGCAAGAGGAAGATATGAATGATGCAAAGCAAGGGGCAGATGAATCTAATTTGGCCACAGCATCCAGGAGAGAAACAGCCTGAAGACATCCTCCTACTAAGTCTTAGGAGTGCAATGCCAACATAGTTGTTAACACATGTTATCTAACACTCGAGGGGAGAGGAAACAGCATTTAATTATGTACTGTACTTAAATGGCCTCTGTTATTATAATACTTAAACACCTGACAATTTTTTATTATCCTCCTCCTCACCACACCACAGGAGGTGGGGAAGGACTGTTAGTTATCTCACAGACTTGTCTAAGGGCTTGTCAACAAGCCTCAGATGATAGAGCAGGTTATTCTACCTAAAAGTCTCATAACCTAGTGATAGCATAGGGCCAGGCTGGTGGACTTGAAAAAAGATGCCCTATATTCAGTCGGGTATCCAGGTTGTAGCCGTATTGGTCTAAAGGCAAAAGGAGTATGTTCCACCAAATACTAATCAAATTGTGGGCTTTTTCTATCCTCATGACATTTAAAAGCAGAAGCTTCCAAGCAGAGAGTAACATAGACCATGATATCTGATACTTTAAAAAATATCCAGGTCAGCTTAACTGTCAATCATATTAACAAGCTGGGCCTAGTTAAAGGAACAACAGGAGTCTTTTAGCAATAGAAAACATGACATATGAATCAGTGGGGGCTTGGCACAAATTAGGGGTCTTTGCATCAGCCTACAAGGTTAGCTGCTGGCAAAGCAATGAAAAAAAGGCATCAGAAGAGGGAAACAGTTTGAGAGAAGAGACTGGAGAAAATGGAGGACAGTGCCCAACTAGGGGTGCAGAAAGGGTCGTAAATAATGTAAAGGTGAATTAGCTACAGAAAGTCGGAAACTGAAATGTTCTCCTTTTTATGATGTTTAGTAAAATTATTAAACTATTCACCAAACAGTGCCATCATTAGCTAATATTTATTGGAGTGGGAAAGAGTAAATCATAACAATGACAACTGGTATCACCAGGGAGAAAAAATGTAGTTGATTATGCTGATGATGGCAAAGATGATCATGCCAAATCCACCATGAAAACCTTAAAAACCTGGGAATGAAGCAAATTAGTCCACTCATGAAAAGGCCTCCTATGGGTAGCGGCGATGAGTCCAACAGTTCTGTTTCCATGAGCGAAGCCTAAAAAAAATCTGCTCTGTTCAGTCTAGGCACTGGCCAGGGGATATAAAAGTACCAGCAATCTCTTTAAGGGTTGTAGGTTGTGCCCGTGTTGGTCTAAGCACATAGGCAGAAAAGGCTCTTTGGGTGAATCAGATCTCTTTTATTAAACCAACTTAAATAGTTGGGGGGGGGGGAATTCTCAGCAAACTTTCGGGTTTAAAAGCCCTTTGTCAGGCTGAGGAAACCTAAAAGATATGTCACTCAAAGAACCTTGTCTGCCAGTCATCTCTTTCATACATTTGAGTAACAGTGATGTCAAAAGATAAGCCTGATTAAACAGTAAGCCACTCCTGTCTGAGAGATGTTAGGTAGGAAAGCATTAGTGCCTCCAGATGTATGATTTTCTTCTTGCTCTTGTTATCCAGAACTACTCAAGATGTTATGTGAAGAAGGATAAATTCAGGGGAGCTTTTACATTGGAGTACAGATAACAGGCTATTGGAGTTGTGCTTCTACTGATTTTTATTACTAGATAAAAGAAAGATTTAGCCCATGGGGTGTCGGATTAGAATTCAACGTTAATGATCCAACCGAAGACAAATAGAAAAGGTTTGAAAAACATTTATTCTGCAATGAGACGCACAGGGTGCAAACTTGCATAACTGTGGTAGCGTGGCCGAGCGGTCTAAGGCGCTGGATTAAGGCTCCAGTCTCTTCGGGGGCGTGGGTTCGAATCCCACCGCTGCCAGCACATCTTTTTCAGCTTTCTCCAGCTGTTCTGCTCTTTCCATGTCCCAACGGCCTCCTCCTGTAACTCCAAACTCCCGAAATCCCAATTACAGTTTGCTTTTCATAGCTGCTTTATCTGCACTCCCAGAGAGCACCTAAGACAATCTGTAGCTGACAGGAAGCCCCTGTGTGCAGGGCCTTGAGGGAGGTCCAAACACGATGTGAGTGGCAGATCCCTGCCTAAGACAGCTGCCGAGTCTCTTCCCGGGCATGGCAGGAGGGAAGAGTGACTCCAGCAGCTGCTCTGTCTCCAGCTTCCCCAGCAGCAGGGACCTGTGGATCAGGTGATGCTCCCAGGACCCGGTGCCCACATCTCCTTTGGCTTCCCTGCATGCATGACAAGTGACCCCAGCAGTTTCCCTCCTGGCCCCTAAGAAGATTGCTTCTCATGGGAAAGCTTGTCTAACTTCAGCCCAAGTCTACACAGTTGGTCCAAGAAAAGATATTCCCCCCATCCCCTCCTCACTCTATAAATTTAGCAAGCCAGTGTCCAGGACTTCGTGTTGCAGAACTATACACCAGTTAGCTGTTGTTTTCTCTCACTCTTTGACCAGACCTATTTTAGGTAGGAACAGGTGTCCTGCACTAACACTGTGTCTCAAATATTTTTCTCCCTTTAGTATCAGTATTACCCAAAATAAAGATTAAGCAAAGAAAAAGGAGTCGGCTGTTTCTGCCCGGTCTCGAACCGGGGACCTTTCGCGTGTTAGGCGAACGTGATAACCACTACACTACAGAAACCCACCTGAAAGACCGGGCCCCTCTGTCTGCCCCTGTGCCTGGTCTCGCCTCCACGTGTCAGCTGGGGCCGCTCCTACTGCGCATGTCCACGCTTGGGTGTCCTGGGGCTCCTGGTCCAAACCCTTGAGATTTGAGGACCTTTATTGCTAGTGTTTATGGTCCTAGCTGTGTAAAGGATAGGTTGCCACACGTTTCCATTAAGTGTGTGATTGTTTGGGGAAACTCCAGGTGTGTGTGTACACACACACGTGCCTGGTACACGCATACACTTGTATACACTAGTCTGGCTAGCGTGTGTGTATATATATGTATATATATGTACACACACACATATATATGCATGTGTGTATATACACACACATATAGGTATACTAGCAAATCGCCCACCAAGGGGGGGGAACGGAGCCCCATGTCCAGCCCCCCCAGCGCGTCACGCGAGGTCACGGTGCGGCTGCACGCCGGGATCCCCGTGGGCAGGCAGCGCTGCCCCCCCCCCCCCCGTGCAAGGCACCCGCATTTCTCTGTCCCAGGAGCCCCTTTGCACTAAGCAATCCTCTCTCCTTTGGGCCCCGCCTCCTTCGCTAGTAGCATCGCCCTCTGCGCAGCCGCCCCTTGGTGCTTGAGGCCGGCTTGCCCTCCCTTTTGCCCACACCAGCCCCAGATCCCGTCCCCTGCCTGCAACAGCCCCGGCCAGGCCGTCCCTGGGAAGGCCTCTACGCCCCCCTTCCCTGCTTGCAGCGTCCAACAAGCACCCCGCTGCCTGCCCTGCGGCCCCCGCTTGTCCCCCCGGCTGCCGCGGCGCTACTGACTCCTCCTGCGCTGGGCAGCCTCGAGACTGAGAGGGGGAGAAACGAAGGGCGCAGCCGGGTGAACCTGGCTGCTTGGGAGCAGGGCGCAGCCAGGAAACACCGCGATTCCCATGAACAGCAGCGATCCCCCACACTGGGGACGGCTTTTAATTGTTGGGAAAGTTTTGGGGGTGGGAAAAAACTTGGGCTCGTCCGGGATTTGAACCCGGGACCTCTCGCACCCAAAGCGAGAATCATACCCCTAGACCAACGAGCCGCCTGGAGAAAGCCTGGCTCCCTCTGCACTTGAGCGCTGCCGCCGCCGCCTGTTGCCGCTCGGCTCCGGCGGACCTGCTCGGCCGCGGCTCCGGCCCACCCGCCGCCTCTCCGTGTCGGCGGGATCCCCCGCCCCGCGCACCCCCGCGGCTCTCAGCGAGGGGCAACCACCTTCGCTTCCACCTGGGCACAGGGCACCGCAGCGGCGTGAAACCCCCCGCCTCCTGCTGGCATGCGCCAGGTTGGGTTTGGGGGGTTTGTTTCCTCCTCCGATTGTTTTCTTCCCCACTGCTTTTATGGGCTTAAAGAGCTTTTGGAATTGTAAATCTGGGCTAGCGATTTCTCCCAGTTAACGAGGGCGCTGCATGGTGAGGTGCCAGAAAACAAACGACTCATTAATGCAAATACAGATGATGTGCAATCTGAAAGGCCGGCTGGACGGGGATTTCTGATCACGTGCATCTCTTTATACCGGGTAGATGTGAGATCTTTTATTACGCCAACTAACTACTTATTTATGCCTCTACTCGCTAATTGCATGTCAAGGGGTTTAGGGGGGCTGCACGGGCCCACCCTCGCCGCGACCCCATGCAAAGGCTCCCTCCGCCGCCGCCGGCAGTTGTCGGGGCCGGAGCCACCACCTTGAAGCCCCCTCCGCTCCCTCCCGCCTTCCTTCCCTGCCGCCCGGCCCCAACGGCCCCACCAGGACCCCGCACTCCATCGCCCCGCCCCCGCGGCCTAGGCACCGCCGGCCGCGGCAGCCACACCGCGCCTGAGGCTGCCGCAGCGGCAGCGAGAACAGAGGCGGGCGGCAGGAGGCGCAGAGCGCCGCCGGCCCCGCCCCGCCGCTGACGCGGCCCAAGCGTCCCAGGGGACGCGCTGACAACCCCTTACCTCCCATATAGCTACATAGATGACATCATCAGTGATGATCTAATACACGTACAGAGCCCTCCCTTTGGGGGAGGGGGTGAATCGGGGCAAGCGCCCCGACCCCGACTTCGGGCCCCCCCCCGCACAGAGTCACTGCCACGTTCCGCCCCCTGGCGGCTGCGCACTGCCGCCCCTCTCAACCCCCCCTCGTGCTCCGCCCACTCACCAGCCCCCCCTCCGCCCCAGGCTGATATGCCCGTACATCCCTAGGGTCCTCTCTCTCTCTCTCTCTCTCTCTCTCTCTCTCTCTCTCTCTCCGTATATATATATATATGGATAGATAGAGATATAGATACCGATATATATAAATGTCTATATAGATATCTATATCTATCTATAGCTAGGTAGATAGATAGATCTACAGGGTCAGATCTATCTATCTCTATCTATTTATATTACATCATCACACTGATGATATTGATGATCTAATACATATATCCATGTAATCAATATCATCAGTATACGTTCGATCACCTGCATCTTTTTATAGGCACTGTAAATGAGCACCGAGCATTGTAAGTGTCAGCCAGGTTCTTTGAGAACCACGTGTCACTTTTACTAGATAAAATTAATACGGGTTTTATATTGATCTATATCACATAAAACCTTCTATACTGGATAAAGTTCATGTATGATATAAATATAAAAGCTGCTATATTAATTTTATTTAGTAAAAGTGCCCCGTGGTTCTCAAAGAACCTGGCTGACACTTAAATGAGCGGAGCAGTGTGTTTCTGGAAGGGGGCTGCACGGTGTGTGGTTTCCTTGAGTTAAAGCGATTCTAGAAATCAGGGGTGGGAAAAAGTGTGGGTGAGGCCCCAGCGAGATTTGAACTCGCGACCCCTGGTTTACAAGACCAGTGCTCTAACCCCTGAGCTATGGAGCCGGCGCTGCTGGGCTCTCTCCTCGCCCGTACGGAAGGGGGAGGCTGCGCGGAGCCGGCGCCCGGCGCTGCCGGCCCAGCCCGGCCCGTGCCGAGGGGCTGTGCGCGGACCCGGCCCTGGCCCTGGCTTCGCCTGAGGGCGGAGGAGGAGGAGACAGGCCAGGCGCAGCTCCGCGGCTCAAATGGCTGCACCGGGACAGCCTGGCACCTGCTGGACTGCATGCGTGCTGCACGTTGCATCAGGAAAACGAAAGATGGTGCAATCTGTAGCCAGACAAGGCTCTTTGGGTAAATCTGATCGCTTTGATTAGACCAACTTAAGCAGTTGGAAGAAGAATTGTTCCAGCTCCTTGAGTCGGTCTAATCAAAGCGGTCAGATCTGCCTGGCGTGCCCGTGTCCTTAGATCAACACGGCTACAAGCTCCGCCTCTGAAACGTGCCAGTGGCACGAGCGGTGTTTTTGCGCTGGTGTTGATTTGCATACATCAAATAAACAGAATCAAAATAATGATGCCCCCATGTAATCGTATTAATTTCTTGGGAGTCATATTCAGCCCTTGACTTTTTTTTTTCCTTTTCCAAAGCACCGTGCAAACTTTAATCAAAGACTATTTTAAAGCGCTTTGCCCTTTTTGGGTGGGTGGGCAGGCAGGGAAGGGTGGGAGAGAGAGCCCCTGTCATAGACAGGAATGCAATCTAAGAGCAATGGTGTCTGTTGTAGCCGTGTTGGTTTAAGTACCTAGGCAGGCAAGGCTCTTCGGGTAAATCAGATATGTTTGACAGGAATTTTTCCAACTATTTTAGTTGATCTAATAAAAGATATAACATTTCCCCCAAGAACCTTGCCTAACTAAGAGCACTGTCTGCCAATCCCTTTCTTTACCTTATGTACATAGTTCCTTAACCAACCTGCTTGCTAAATATTTCCAGTTTAGCTGTGAAATGCCACACTGTATGCAGAGGTATGTGTTTAAATTGCAAAAGGAAAAGAAATGTACTTGAATTCAGGATTTTTATACCACATTCATTATACAACTCAAACATTTCGAGGGCTTCACAAATTGCAGTACAAATTGCTCTTCACCCCAATTCTTTTTTTGTTTTTTTTCTGCATGTCCAAATTGGCAACCCCTAGACTATGAAAACTGGGACTCTTGTACCCACCTGTTTGCAGGACTTACACGATCCGCACTAGGACAGTGCCTCTTAGTCTTTAAGCAGACAGGGTTCTTTGGGTGACTCTGGTATCTTTTATTAGACCAACTTAAATTTAAAAAATGTCCCACTATTTAAGTTGGCCTAATAAAAGATATTAGATTCACCCAAAGAACCTTGTCTGCCTATGTCCTTAGACCAGGGGTGGGCAAAATGCGGCCCGCGGGCCAGGTGCGGCCTGCCAGGCCATTCTATCCAGCCCCTGGGGCCCCTAAAAAATTTAGAAAATTAATACTTATCAGCCCCCAGCCACCTGTCATGCAGCCCTCAATGGCTTGCCAAAACTCAGTAGGCAGCCCTCCACTCGAAATAAACGCCTGGCCCTGCCTTAGACCAAGACGGCTACAACCTACACTCTTAGTCTTTAATGCATTTATCCTTCAGAAACAACTGTGAGCCTTTAAATATTATCCCTAGTAAAAAAGGTGGGGGGATTGAAAGAGAAAGAAAAATGAACAAACAAATTCAGATGGTGCCATCAGATTTTATTTCTAGCACAAGGCTTCTCGCCAGTCACGGAGTTTCCATACCCAACCAAACAATGAATTATTTGCCATTGATCTTTAAACCACGTATACATCAAGAGACTGGAAGAGGTATGTGTTGTGTACAAATAGGACTTGCATCAAGTCATAACATAAGAACAAAAGAAAGAGTCTCACAACGAATCCTTAGGGAAAGTGTCAGTCATTTTCTGCTCTTCTATCATGGTGGCTATAGGATGGATGAGGCTCAGGTATTTTAGCCACCAATACCATGCAGTGGTAGGCCTGGCTTTCAAAAGGAAAATTATTTAGAATATTTCTAGGAAAACTAAAGCAAATCCTCAGCACAGGTGCACTTGAACCAGTGCAGCTCTTATTTAAATTGGCTTAATTTACTTTCGTACTTTCCAGGTCTTTAGACCCAGTAAAACTGCCTAACAATGATCTGTCTCGACTGGCAGTCTTCTGAAAAATCTCTCTGTATTGTGCCAATAGGTCCAAAGCCCACTGAAGTCGGTTGACTTCAATCAGCTTTTGTAAGAATTCATTAAAAACTAAGATAAGCCAGCCACATTAGCTTTTACTACCATCTTTTCCAAAACTACTTTGACAGGAAACCAATTAGTCTACGCTACAGGTCCCATGAGTAGAGTTACCATGGTAAGAATGAACTGAAAATCGCTAGTGCTGAAAACAGCCTGCAGTGTTAACACAAGAAAGTTGACGTATGCAGAGTGTAGCACAGTTATAACTAAAATTGTGCATTAACCTAAATTATTTAAAACAGTACAAACCCTTTGTTCCATTTCAGACTAGTCTTACAGTCTCTTTTGGGAACCGAACCAATCACTACACTGAAATAAACCCTTCTGTGGACACACTATTCTCAAATAACTTGCCTTCCGGAGCAGAAGGTCCATTTTATGGGATCATCCCAGAACAACTACAGTTTACCAAAATAACTATAGCTATAACTATAGAGTCCTTTTGGAATGCAGGAGGCTATCAATTTCTCTGTCTAGGTAAGACTTCCTTTGCGTTTTACATTAGTTAATTAGGGCACAGGTTTAAATTAACCTAAAATAAGATGCTTTTGAGGAAAAGGTTGATTTGGTTTAATTAGAACAGATTTAATACAACCAGTGCAAGTATTTGCTATGGACAAGGCCTTCAATGAGACAGTCACCAATATGCTTGAAAGCCATTTACCCTCTAGCTGTCACTACCAGAATTGCACTATAGAAGAAATTTGTGTGCACATTTTCTTAGCATAAATGCATACTTTTATTGCATTCTATTCAATTCTCGTATCACTCATTGCTGTAGCATCTGAGTGCCTCCCAGCAGTAAACTGAGTGACATGTCTGTAAGATATTTCTAAATTTTTGTACATAATAGATATGTCAGCTTAGGGTTAAACTCTAGGTTGACTGAGGGTATGACAGAGCTAGGGAATCATAACTACCCCTCTCTTTATGGCTACCAGGTGTATGTCCCCAGTAATGGATAATGTTTTTCCCCTGAAGTTGAATTTATGAAATGAGGATCACTGAAATTGCACCATTACCGTAAGTGGTTTAATGCAGTGATTCTCAGCTAGAGTGCTGTGGCACCCCAGGGTGCCATGAGATCCTTTTAAGGGTGTTGCAGGGTGCTGTACAATATTAGCTCTGCTGGGGGTGCAAACACCTACAAATTAGTCACAAAATAAATCCGAAGACTGCAAACAGAAATCTTTTGTGTAAAAAACCTTTCTGACCTGTTGTGGCCTTTCTGAGTTCTTTGCACCAGAAAAAATGCTCTATTATGTTTTCTGTAGTTAAAAAAATGAGTGAAACTAAGTGAGGTATTTTGAGAGGTGTCTTGGGTCTCATGAGGGGTACCTTGACTCTAAAGAGGTTGAAAACCACTGGCTGAATGGAACCGGCACTGGCACCAGTTTAGCTGGAGGACTAAACAAATATGAAACACGATCATCAGTTCAACTAAATTCATTGCTGAAATTATACCATTTTCTAGGATTATTGCAGGTCAAAAATGTTACGTGTTTCTGCATAAAATGATGGATTTTTAAAATTGAAATAGCTTCTCAAAAGTTTTGGAGAGGTCATAAATAATGAAAAATGAAATGGGTTTTGTTTGTTTTTTCAGATGAGTGGAACTGGAACATTATTGTTTCTTAGGTTTCTTGCTAAATGTGAAACCTCCCAAAAATGTCCCCAAACTGGACATTTTCCATTTTGATAATAAGCTATTTTTGTCAAAAAAAACCCGTTTCAAATGAAAAATGTCAACCAGCTCTACCCGGCATACAGCAAGCCAAAGAAAGTGAATTATTACATCATAAAGTATTATGTAAACAGCTCAAGTCTATATATGAATCAGGCAAAACATTAGGATAACCATAATGCGGTGCATAGATTATAGTGTCTACCACATAAGGATTGTAGGTGGAAATTATCCTAAAGCACCTAAGAGTTTTAGAAGTGTAGAGTCATTGCAGATATTCTGGCATGTCATTTCTTGCGCTCAGCTCAGGAAGCAAAATATTCTTCTGTCCCTTGCACATGGTGGAGGGAAGGGAGTTAAATGTTAGGAGTATGCCTGGGCACAGGCCCAGAAATCCCCAGTGCTTCAAATAAAACAGAGGTTAGCAACCTACAACCTCCAGCCACATCTGTCTCTCAAAGAGATTCTGGCCAGCCCACCAAGGCTGTATGGGGCCTGACAGCTTGTGCAGGCATTTGGCACGGGGAGAAATGGTAGCAGGGGGCATTTGGCCACCTTAGGCCAGAGCTGTGTTAATTCATCCTGCCGTTCCTAAAAGACAGCTGAACCCTGGGATACATTATCTTGTGTTGATAAAGTTGGAGAGACCAAAAAAAAAATCATTAATTGATTTTCATTTTTGATAAAAAGCAAAATGTTCTGAGACCAAAAAAACCCCCATTAATTGATTTTCATTTTTGATAAAAGCAGAATGCTCTGTTACAATATTAGAATAAAAATTAAAGTCAAAAGCCATTTCTAAATGGAAAAATCTCAAAATATTCCATCCGGAGTTTTATTTTCAAAATGAAACTTCATTGAAATTGCCACGCATGTGCTGAACATTTCAGTTTTGACCAAGTGGTATTTTCCAATGGAAAAAAATGTAGAGAATTACAAGTTAATACTTGTACCCCCAGAAGGAAAAAATGCAGATTCATTAGCAGTCTTGAGGACATAGGGCATATACCAGCGTTCTCGCTAAGCGGGAAACTGGTTCAGCAATAGGTTTAGGAGTGTGCAATGTGTAGACACCGTCTGGGGCTTGCTGATTATGGTTATCTCAATAGCTGTGGTTGGTTTTAGTTTTCTGTAGCAAGCACTACTTTCATGACCCTCTGGTAATAACTTTTTTGGGTATCTATCTGTCTGTCTGCCTATCTATCTATCTCTCTATCACATCGATACCATGCTTACCTCGATGGTATCTTAGCACCTTTCTGTAAAGAGCATACAAACAAGTCTTCAGCAAAATACTTCATGAATTTCAAGAACACAGTTTAATGTAGGTCACGGTGGAGCAGACTGAAAAGAGTGGGAACACCCTCTCCTTGAAAGGAACGGTGAATGTAAAGATGTGCTGCATGTTCTCGGCGTTGTAGAATGATACCTCTTCCCCTTCATAATCCAGGTAAACTCTGATCTTACTGAGTTTCTCGCTGAGACAAAGAGGGGTGCGTTGAGGGGAAGTGACGGCCCAGTATCGCCCACCGTTTTGCTGCACTGCCCAGATTCCTTCTTCAGGTGAAAACTGAGTTAGGCCTTTCCTCCGTACTGATTCCCGGGCCACCCCAAAAGCCCAGCCGTCGGAGGCCCCCACCTCCACCTCCCAGTAATGTCTCCCAGATTTGAATCCTGTGCTGGCCAGGACCCGGGAATTAGTGTCAAATCGCTTGGGGTTGTCAGGCAACTCCTGCTTCCTGCATCCCATCCTTACACTCTTGAGATCTGCTGATAAGATGAGGAGCTGATTTGCAGAATCTGGATCCAGCGTCAGGTCCTCTGTGGATGACGGCAATGATGATAACAATAATCACAGCTTTACTGGTAAAGGACCTCATGAAAGCCCCATGCAAGGAAGTTGTAATTATGTGCCATAATAACATACTTAGGCCAATTTTTTTCAAAAGAGACTAATAGTTGGGGGGGGTTCTTCATTTGGGGACCTGAGATGAGATGCATAAACTGCCTAACAGCCACCCTATAAAAATAGCAGGTCCCTTTAAAAAATGTAGGAAGTTTCATTGTTTCATAGATGTTAGGGTCAGAAGGGACCTATTAGATCATCGAGTCCGACCCCCTGCCCTGGGCAGGGTAGAGTGCTGGGGCCAGACAACCCTGGGTAGGTGTCTGTCCAATCTCCGTTTGAACACCTTCAAGGAAGGGGACAGCACCACCTCCCTTGGAAGCTTATTCCATATTTTGGCAACCCTCACTGTAAAGAATTTTTTCCTGATGTCCAATCTGAATTTGCTCTTCCAGTTCATGGCCATTATTTCTAGTTACCCCAACAGACGCCCTGTTAAATATTGTATCTCCTATTTCTTGCTGGGCCCCCTGTTGAGTTTTAGGCAGCCATGAGATCATGTCTCAGCCTCCTCTTGTGGAGGCTGAAGAGGTTCAGGTCTCCCAGTCGGTCCACATAAGGTTTTTTCTGTAGGCCTTTAACCCGACAAGTGTCCCTCCTCTGAACCCTCTCCAGGCCATCCACATCCCTCCTGAAGTACAGTGCCCAAAACTGGACACAGCACTTCAGCTGCAGCCTGACCAATGCTGCATAGAGGGGGAGGATCACCCCCCGAGACAAGTTGTGCAATCCCTATCCCCTACCCCTCCCACACTAGTGTCTGTTGAAAAGCTTGGCCTAAATATACCTTTGCGCACCAAACTGCATTCAGATGGACCTCAAGGAACAACAAAGAGAGTTAATAAAAAATATGCTCTTTCACAAAGCCACACTGAAAAAAGATCAGATAGTGTAAGTACAAGCAAATTGTGGTTGTAGTTAGCAAAGTTGCTGAATGCACATGGCACTTTGTCAAGCAATCTAGCCCCCCTGGACAGCCTCTGGGATTTAGGAGCATAAGCAAATTGGATTCCAAACTTTACTTCCATTTGGTTGCAGTCACAAAACACACTTCCTATGTGGCAACTCAACTTGAAGAGGTAGTGAAAGTGGAGCAGACGCATGAAATGTCATGTAGTAAATCACTCAAAACCAGGGTAAAGTCACTGCTCAAAAAACAAAGGTTGTAACATTACCACATAGGAAAATTAGTACACAGGACCCTTCATGGGCCTACTCCATTGGACGATTTCAACCCTTTGCTCAATGCAAAGCAGCTCCCTAAGGCCAGGCATTTTAATAGCACCGAGTCAGTAGTATGTGTGCTCCTTATGCGAGTGTAAATCAGAGGTAATTTAATCCATATTAATTGTGCCTTGTGTCTGCACCCTTGGATAGCGAACTCCCTTATGTTCCTTTGAAAATCCCAGCCCTGAGGATTCTCCTTACCACATACATCTCTCTGGTGTCTGCCTGAGTTAAAAAAAAGTCAACTCCAAAACTGCCATTGATTTCAGCAGAAGCCAGCTTCACCCCCCTGTTTCATTCCTGTTAGAAGAGTGAGTGTAGATTCTGCTAGGCCAATGGCAGCCTGCAACAGGAGCCTCCCATCCAAATCGCTTCCACTTTGCAAGGGTTCGCACCTGAATTCCCTGAGCCTGCTGCTTTCGTTCACCTGAGTTTGCGGTCACTCAGCACTTCTGAACTGGCTTCAATATTTAGGTGCCCATAGACCAAAACCAACTTTAGGCAACCAGTTTAAAATGCCTGGTCTGGGGCCTGTGCTCAAGCCCTCTCCCTACCACCCCCTCACTCCTCCCAGAAGTGGTTGTGACATTCTAAGACTTTGTGGCACTTCCACAGAGAAGCAAAAGACTGTAATAGTTCCTTCGCATCCACAGAGTATCCAAGCCATAAAATGGCTTGTATTTCCCAAACTGCAATATTAAGTTCCATATGCTATTAATTTAAGGGCTGATTCTGCCACTTTATTCTAACTTGGTGAACTGAACAGCAGTGCAGAGATCAAGTGCAATCTAAGCCTTACATCTTGCCCGCCTTGGCTTCCAGTACCAGGCTTGAGTGGGAAAGAAGCTGTGCCTGGGCTGTGCGGAGGGGTAGAGGTTTCATCCTTTGCCATATTGCCAGCCCCAAATGCATTAAAAAAAAATACAAGTCAAGCCTTCTGAAAATCATGAAAGAGGCTTAAAATCATGAGACTTTAAAAAAAATTTTTTTTAAATGAGCTTTTAAAATTCATCTCTCTCCTGGTTTTGTAGGTTTTAGGATGTGCTGAGTCCACCATTTCCAGTTTGTCTGTAACAATGAGGACTGTATAACTGGTTATATTAAATATATATATAAATGAAAGCTAAAATTCTCCTTCAATTTTAAGCTCCCAGGAGATGGCTCTTTAAATAAAACATCATGGCTGTCCGAGAACACAGATAAAATAAAAGGTTATGCAGCGCATAGGCAACTTGCAAAAATGGACAGCCCTGACATTCAGTAGGGCCTTGTCTCTCCTTAAGAGACCCCTGAAGTCCACTGGAAAGTGGATTGCAATTGGTTTTGGAGCCCAGGCTTCATAATTTGTTCTCTTGATTTCTCATACAGTAAAGTCCTGCTGGGGTCTAATCTACAGGGTGGGCTGGTATTCCTGTACCAGTGGCGTCATCCTAGCAACTTTCCCCTACAGTTGAGATACAGATTGTGCTGATGAGAGCTCATTTGGTGGTATAGCTTAAACCAATTCCTCAGGTGGAAGAAGCCTTTGTGGCAAACGGACATTTGTGCCAATACAACTGCAACTACATTAGAGCTTTTGCCACCAAAGCCATGTCAACCAGAGCTGTGATTATTCCCATATTCTGGACTGACATGGCTCTGTTGCTAAAGCTTTCTAGTGTAGACCAGGCCTCAGTGCAAGTTTGGCAGACTCAGGACCTTGATTTGTCATTTGTTAAGGGCAGAGGAACCAAGGTGGAAGGATCTGGAGGGAACCAGAGTCAGCTCTAAATTAAAATCTCTGTTTTTCCATTTGGCATTGGTATGTGTAACAGGCAGAAAGGACCCAGCTTCACTGTCAGATCCTCGGCGTCAGCTAGAAAAACCATCGTTTGAGTCCTGAACTGACCAAACTGGATCTGGAAATCATTGAGAGAGAGAAAAGTAAAAAATCCCACAGTGCCCTTTTCTTTCTCTACCGAATCGCTTTGCAAATTACAACCACAATTTAAAAAGTTTGCACCAGGAAACATGGGTATATTTGACTTTTACCTTTTTCACCTTTTCCCAATTCATCTCGCAGATTCTCTGAAAAAAGAGGGGAGTCAGTAAGCGCTGATGCTGACACACCCATGCGGACTACATTGGGAATGCATATCCAGGGGGGCAAATACTTCTTCAGGAAACTAATATTACTGACTGCTAATGGGAGTACGTCAACTCTATTTAAATGAGTATCAGATGAGCGTATAAATCCATCAACTGCATAATATGACACTAGTCTCACATGCATAACATGACACTAGTCTCACATTTTGGCCTGTGGCATATGTCAGGGGTGTCAAACTCATCCAGATGAGTGGTGCTGGGCTGGTTTGGTGTAGTGACATGGGACCCAAGTGCCTGGGGCTGGCCCTGAGTGCAGCCAGCAGCATGTGCCTGGAAGCAGCCCCATGCAATGTGCAGTTTGGGGTTGGTCCAGTGCAGGCCACAGTGGTGCATGGGTCTAATCCAAGACCCAGACGTAGCACCAGCGGCCAAATGAAAGGTCTCCATGGGCTGATCGAGCCTGAGGGCCATATATTTGACACCCCCACCTGACAACAACAACTACCTGCCTATTGTATGCATAAATGCACAGATTATTTAACTGCACAGGAACTTTGGGACTCCTTGTCTGCTTTTGTAATGTAACTGTACTCCATTTAACTGAATAGTCTGAATAATAATCTGTGAAGCAGGCTGGCAGCTGTCAATAGCAAGGCTGCAGCCATCAAGCCTACACTGATGCAAAGGACTGACAGCTGTTTGAGTAGCTGCTAACAACAGACAAGCAGCTGTTTGATTCATTGCTTCTGCTGTTCTGTATGACAAAGTAATTGCTCTGTATGGGGGCCTAACTAGGTGCAAACAGCTGAGCATGCACACTGTGCCTGCTTACATTAGATTTGAGTAAATCCATCCTCTGGGTAAATAAATGGCGGATGAGAGCTCAGCAATATACCTAAAGCCTGGACAGTCTAATCCCAAG
Source organism: Crocodylus siamensis (assembly GCF_052110815.1). Taxonomy (NCBI): domain Eukaryota; kingdom Metazoa; phylum Chordata; order Crocodylia; family Crocodylidae; genus Crocodylus; species Crocodylus siamensis. The sequence goes on from NC_143409.1 coordinate 47,627,569, forward strand.
ATCACAGCAGTAGGAGATGCCTACTGGTCAACCCTGTTGCTATTGACATTAAAGTGACTACAGGGCTGGCCTGTCTCTGTTATTTGCACAGGCCTAGTACAGTAGAGTCCATGGAAGTTAGCAACAGCAACAGCACATTAGTAACAATACTGAATCGAACCCTCTTGTTTTATCAGCTCTGCTCCTTCCAGCAAAAAGAGGGCCCTGATGACTTCTCAAGGGCAGCATAGGGTTTGCTCAGAAGAGTGGTCATGATAGGTTATCTGTGTAGCTCTGGTGGAACTGCTCTCCACAATGGCCTTTGCAGGGAAAAAGTCTCCTTGAGACAGGACCATAGTGACTGAACCTGGGTAAAGGAAGGGGCCTCCAGATCCAAATAGCAACTCTGGTCAAGGGTACATCCAGGGTTTCTCAAAGTGGGGTGAAGGAGCAGCCACAGGTGATGCATAGGGGAGGCACGGGGGGGCATGTGCCCCGTTGAGATTGGCCACTGCGGGTGGCAGCTGTGGGCAGTCCCCGCTCACCACTTGCCATCCCCGCTTGCAGCCTGCACCCATGCCCCCCTGCTGCCAACGCAGCTGGTAGTGGCTGCAGGCAGTCCCCACTCACCACTCGTCACCACTGACACCAACACCAGCAGCTGTGGGCAGTCCCCTCTTGCTGCCACCGACTCCAACACCGGTGACTGCAGGCAGTCCCCACTCGCCACTCACCACCATGGTGCACCCCCAGTCACAGGAGGCACCAGTCATTCATGGGAGCAGCAACCTGTACTGCAGGGGTGGTTGCATCCCAGCTCCCAGCCACCTCCACCCCCACTGATATAGGCAGGCTGTCCTCAGGAGCCTCCAGGGAGTAAAACCCCTGAAGCAGGTACAAATTTCCCCTCCTCTCCTCTTCCCTGCTCCCCTGCCTGCCACTGATGCTTTCCTCACTGTCTTGGGGGAAGCTTCAAAGCTGCTCCTGCCCACTTCAGCCAGGCTGCATGGGGGCCAGGCCAGACTAAGTAACAGTGGCATCAGCAGCAATGGTCTGGGTGTGAGTGCCTCCTCCCTGCCCATTTCCCTGAGAGCAGGCTTGGCATTGCTGCTGTGCTGCTGCTGAGCCCAGCCCCCAGGCAGCCTGGCCGGAGCAGCTTTGAAGCTTACCCCAACCCCAGGACAGCTGGCAAAGCAGCAGGTACAGACAGGTGAGAGGAAACAGGAGGGGAGATTATATATGCAACAAGATTAGATTAAAACAATGACATTCAAGAAAAATAATGCATTTCAAATGCTTTTCATGTTTTCCCTCCTGGTTTATAAGTTCCTATGTCACTTAGCTCCTTTTTTTTTTCTCAACACATGAGAGCTAGAAACTCCATTATCCAGGTAGACTAGATAGCTGCCTGGATCAGGGATGTTCAACCCCTGGCCCACAGGCCAGATCTACTCCCTGGCACTATATTATCCAGTACACAAAGCTCTCCATTAGTCCAAAAATTTGGTGGCAAGGGAGCCATGACACCGTAATCAAAGAAGTCTTGCTATCATTTTGGTGGATCCTAATATTTTAATGAAGCAAAATGCTCACTGAATCAGTAGGTGAAATTCACTCCTCTGCAAGTCACCCCTCTGATGTGACAATATCGCGCAGCAGTAATGAGCTACTGTACAGTCAGCATCACCAAGAAGCTTTGCGGGGATGTTACTGTGCAGTAACACCAGCAGTTACTGCACAGTCATTTAGTACTTGTATATGTAAGTACTAAATGACTGCACTGTAATAACTGTAGTATCTCATGTAAATGTGGCCAGTGTGTCTTAAGTGCTGGCTCTTAGTGGGATTTTTCTCTCAGACAGCTTTGTTCTTCAGTTTTACTCCTTCATGGCTCATGTTGTGGTCTTTTAGTGCCACCTACTACTCTTTTTTGGTACATGCAGTGAACTTTTAATGGAAAACCCGGATGAATCATCACTCTCCTCATTGTTTATAAAATATATCAAGGGGCACTTTAGTAGAAATGTACATCAAAAGCATTGTGGCTCTGGTGGCAAAACAGCAGGAGTATTTTACTCTCACATACCTTTAAATTTCTTTAGCACTTTTTCTAAGATAACAGTCTTGAGAGAGAAGTTGCAGACGTGGTTTTTCATATCTGTACAAACCGGCACCGGCTTCTGACACTTCACATCATTGCTTCTAATGCAAAAAAAAATACATACATATATATGGAGATTAGTATATGCTTTTGATATCTGATCTCTAGTGCTTCTTAGATTTTTGCAAATACTCATCTTGTGCTCTTGTTAGCACCTAAGGGTGCTAACCTTGTACCAGTGAGGACAACAGAAAGCTTAGGCACCGATAGTATCTTCAACACTCGAGTTTAAAAGATGCTGAGTAACATTAATCAACTCTTACAGTTAGGCTGTAATAATGCTTGAACATGTTAACTGAATAAATAGTTCACAAAAAGAATGACAATGCTCAACAATTCTTTTGTGATAACTGTAATAAAAATAAATAAATTGAGTATATAGCCTTAATCCAGGTCTGCCTATGCCTCCCTCCAAGAACAAGGGTGCACAGTGCCCTTCCCTCCTCTCCCATGTGGACAGGGGTGTTGTCTGCAGGTGAGAAAGGCAAATGACCCCTTTGCTAAAACCTTAGTTTGTTTTTAATTACTTACTGTTGCAACTGGCTTTCTTCTCCTGGGGATAAATGGACTAGGTAAGAGACAGAAGACCAAATCCACAAAGGCACTGAGGCATCTAAACCCTTTTGTGGTTTTTCACCCAAGCCTCTTGCCCAGCATCGTGCTGGGAGATGATGACAGTGCACAGACTGGGAGGTCTCCCAAATCCTAGACTACAACCTTCACTACTGGAACATGCTACGGAGCAGTCCTGGTGGAGGGAAGGGGAAGTTGCACATGCAGGGTGTGTGTGTGAAAGAGGGGACTTACCCTGCCACTGATATTCCTCCTGTTCTCAGGAGGCCTGATATGCTAGCTGTGCACCACTAAGAATACCACATCAAGGTATTATCAGGCTTTCATCAAGAATGATATGAAAGCTGCTGGAGTCAATGGAAAGACTCTTTTTGACCTCAAAGCATTTGGATCAGGACTTGAGTGTGGGTTACAAGGTACATAGCACAATGTCTGGAGCTGTGTTCCAGACACAATTTCATCCTAAGGTTTATGTGGTGTGTATTAGATCTGTGTGAAGTTCTGGGTGGTGATTCGATTTGGAGGCGATTTGGCCTGATTCGGTGGCCGGGTTTCCAAATCCGAATTGAATCAGGGGACCAATTGAAAAGTCCGAATCGATTCAAAGCTCTCCGAATCTTCGAAAAAGATTTGGAGAGCTTTGGTGATTTGGGCAGTCCCCGGTGGCTGCAGCACAGAGTTGCAGCTGACTCTGAGCTGGTAAGTAGGGGGCAGGGAAGGGGGGATCATGGGGGGACCCCTGCCCCCCACTCCCCCATGGCTGCCCCCACCGCTCCAGCTTGGTACTTTTAAAAAAAGCCCAGGTGCTCCCCAGGTGCTGCCAGGCAGGGGGCGATCCCCGCTGCCCCCCACTGCCCCACGCTGCATGGGGAGCTCTGTATAAGCCCCCTATCCCCCCCTCGCTCCCCCAGCCCTCACCACAGATGCCCTGCCTGGGCCAGCTCCAGCCTTTTAAGAAAAAAAAAAACAGAGACTTGCCAGGGCTTTTTTTTTTTAACAAGTCTGGGAGTTGGGGCAGCCATTGCTGGGCTGGGAGAAAAGCGGGGGATGGGGCCTGGCTGATTCAGCTGAATCGAATCGGGACAGTGATTCGAACCACCATCTCGAATCACTGTCCCCTGAATCGGCCAAATCCGAAGCAAACACTACCCACTTTGCACAGGCATGGCCCCATGCTTGGCTGAATTTCACATTGCGTAGATAAAGAAACCTCGGACTCCTGTCTCCAGGGCTTTCAGGCTGGCATTCGTTTAAATGCCCTTATAGGAAAAGTAAACCTGACAAAGTTAAATTTCTGGCGGAAAAGCTGGTGTTTGGTGGGAGGAGATCCTTCCAAAGGATACGGTCAGCTACCACTGACCTTTCAGTATTGTGAGTGAGAAAAGCATGAGAGAGAAAGTTAAAATACAGCTCCATACCTGCTTACGATGCTCATCACATCCTAGAAGAAAAAAAAAGACAGCGTGAATCCCCTGAACAGGATGTGCTGCAAAAACTGTGCTTGGGCCATAGGGAACGTGAGTCCATCCTGGTTCTCCTCAGACTCATGCTTTTAACCCCAAAATCCCAGAGTTCAAATCAAAATTAACGTCTCACCCCATCTTAAAAATTCCAGATATCCAGGATATTATTCTTTCCTGCTATTTAATAATAGTCAAGCGACAGAGACGCATGCTATGGAAATATATAAGCAAAGGTAACTTGACTGGATCCAGGCAGATTTAAATCAGCTGAAGATTTGCCCTGATGGGTAAAATTCACCCGTAAGTAAAAGGCCTAACACCTTGAACCAGTGAAATGTCCAAAATTGGAAATGGTCCATAAACCATGTGTTTGGGGAAATATTCCAAACTCAGCCTCTCTTCAGATGACTAGTGCAGTGTTACTAAACAAATGTTGACTGCTTTGAATTCATTTATTCATTCAGAAGTAAATGTGGTTGAGATTTTTCAACTTAAACATGTTTTTCACTGAAAAACCCCACTTTTAATCTTTAAATGTATTGCTTTCTTCGTGTGAAATATTGCCTCCATTATGGAGATTTTAAATTTTGCATATTTTTAATCAACTTAGTACCCAGACTATCCAGTGACTGTGGGGGACAGCTCCAGTGATTTGAGATGCATAGGCCTGGGACCTGCCAAATGCTAATAAGATGACCCCAGGTAAGAATAATTGACACATGTAGAATCGTAGAAAATTAAGGTTGGATGGGACCTCAGGAGGTCACATCTAGTCCAATCCCCCTGCTCAAAGCAGGACCATCCCCAGCGAGATCATCCCAGCCAAAACTTCGCTGAGCTGGGCCTTAAAAACCTCCAAGGATGGAGAGTCTGCGACCTCTCTGGGTAACCTGCTCCAGTGCTTCACCACCCTCCTAGTCTGAAAACGTTTCCCAATATCCAACCTAACCCTGCCTTGCTGCAACTTGAGACCATTGCTCCTTGTTCTGTCACCTGTCACCACTGAGAACCGGCCAGCTCCATCTTTGGACCCCCTTCTGGTGGTTAAAGGCTGCTCTCAAATTCCCCCTCAGCCATCTCTTCTCCAGACTAAATAAGCCCAATTCCCTCAGCCTCTCCTCATAAGTCATCTGCTCAAGCACCTGAACCATTTTCACTGCACTCCACTGGACTCTCTCCAACTTGTCCACAACCTTTTTGTAGTGGGGGACCCAAAACTGGCCGCAGTTCTCCAGATGTGGCCTCACCAGTGCCCATGCCCTGCTGGCAACTTTCCTACCCATGCAGCCCCTATGCCGTTAGCCTTCTTGGCAACAAGGGCACACTGTTGACTCATGTTCAGCTTATTGTCCACGGTCACCCCCAGGTCTTTTTCTGCAGAGCTGCTGATTAGTCAGTTGGTCCCAAGCCAGTACTGGTGCATGAGATTATTCTGTCCTCAGTGCAGGAATTTGCACTTGTCCTTGTTGAATCTCATGAGATTTCTTTTGCCCAAATCCTCCAATTTGTCTAGGTCACTCTGAATCTTAGCCCTACTCTCCAGTGTATCTACTATTTCCCCCAGCTTAGTGTCATCTACAAACTTGCTGAGGGTGCACTCTGTGCCATCTTCCTGATGATTAATGAGGATATTGAACAAAACTGGCACCATGACCAAACCCTGGGGCACCCCACTTGATACCAGCTGCCAAGTAGACCTCAAGCCATTGATCACTACCTGTTGAGCTGGACGATCCAGCCAGCTCTCTATCCACCTTACAGTTCATTCATTCAACCCCTACTTCCTTAACTCACTTTCAGGAATGTTGTAGGTGACCATATCAAAAACCTTGCTAAAGTCACAGTATACATGTGTGCTCCTCTCCCCTCAGTCATAGAGCCAGTCATCTCATCATAGAAAGCAGTCAGGATAGTCAGACATGACTTGCCCTTGGTGAATCCTGGTCACTTTTTTCTGAGCGTTCAGTGTTTCTGGCCACTTTTTTCCTCCTCCAAGTGCTTAGAAATGGATTCCTTGAGGACCTGCTCCATGCTTTGTCCAAGAACTGAAGTGAGGCTGAGAAGTCTGTAGTTCCCTGGACCCTCCTTGGATTTACATGACTCTGTTTCCCTGCTCCCTGCGTGATTGGCCAAGATATCTCATTGTCTCGGAGAAACGGATGGGAACAGAGGCAGATGGGGAAGAGCATGCAATGGCTGGATGAACCTTTCTGCTTCAGATGACCAGGCTCTGGAGAAGCATCTGAGGACATTTTTTAGGTCCAAGAAGCAAGTCAGAATTCCCCTGCCCTCCTCTTCTGGGCTCAGCAGCATCTCCCCTCCCCTCTGCTTCCCTCCCATGTCCACTGCTGCCATGCTCTGGCTGTCTTGGTGTGGGGGCATGGGTGTATAAAGCTTCAGGGCTACCCTTGATGATCCAGCCAGGCTCCGCAAGGAGCCAGGCATACCCAGGGACAGCAGGAGCAGTGAGCAGGTCACCTGTTGGTATCCTGTCCCCCAAGTGATCCCTGCCAGGCCTGAAGCAGATCCGGGAGAAAGGAACCCACCTGTCGCCACTGCTGCCTCTAGCAAATGCTGGTTCTGTGTGCACCCCAGCTGCAACAGGGCAGGCACAGCTCTGGAGGGCCCCAGCCCTGGTTCAGGGGGGAGCAGGGGTATACGAAGGAAGACAAAGGATCGTGTAGCTGAGCATCGAGAGGAAGGGAAGAGAGAGGGAAACTTCCTACCTATTTGAGGGACTTTAAAAAGTCCCACTGCTGATCCTGCAGTGGAGTCTTCCCATAACAGGGGGAAGCTGGGAGCTGAAGTAGCAAGTCCCCATCAGTGCAGATGACTGCTCCTGCACCCGCTTTCCAAAATCCTAGCTCTGCCCATAAGTGGAAATACAGACATAAATGTCTGAACTGTATAAAACACCTCAACTCCCAAAGGCACAGATGCAGGACTCTGCACTTATGGTGATGGACACTGGGGCCCTCAATACTGCATCACCTGGTAGATATAGATATACAGTATATAGACAGACAGTATATCTGTGCCTTATCTACTGTATGTAGCTGTTAATGGTAATTTTTCCTGATTGCTAATATCCCAGTAAATCACTGTATAGTTTAGAGGAACTTTTTTTTTGTCTTGTTCTCCTCTGGATAAAATAAAAGCCCTTGGAGTCATCTTGGGTGTAATAAGAAGTATCAGAATAGATATGTGCTGGATTATTGTACACATGTGCATTTCTCCCAAATCAATGCCCTTTTATAGAAGTACCTTCCAAGGTCAGAACACAGTTTTAAGTTAGGCAGAGCACTGGATCCCAGTCTGAATTTGGCCAGGGCACGTAGACTAGCCACTATTACTCTATTACCTCTGTTAACTATAAAAGCCATCAATGGCACCAAAACTTTAGTTGCGGATCTTTTGTCTAAGGCATCAAAGACCAATAAGGCCCAACATGACTTAATTTAGGAGAATAAAAATGCAAATTTACCTCAAAAATATGTAACAGCTCTGCAAAATATGTTCCATGTTCTCTTTAAGTAATGGCTCCCTATAAGGGATAACAGCTTACTTCCAATGTCAGCTAATGTGATTACCCTTTTATCTCAAGACTGTGCTTTGATGCTTAAGGTAGCATGTCACAACTGAACTGTTATATAGTTAAAGCAACATATTCTAAAGAAATCAGTGGTTTTGGGTGCCCAATCTAAGATATCCTAGAGAGGTTTGACAGTAGGTGGCCTCTAGTTCCCATCTTTTGAAGGCTTTGAAGCTAGGATAGGCAAAGAAGGACCAATCAAGCCCACATGGACCCCAATCTCTTAAGATTTCCGTATTTCAAGCAATCAGTGAGTGAAGTTATGCAAGTGGAAGTCTGGACTCTGCTACAAATGGGTAAAAAGCATTTTTTCCTCCCCTGTGCAATAATTTATGGCTCAGTCTTACCTTGAGGAGCTCAAGCACTGGTTGCTGGATCTTCTCTTCCAGCTCTGCGATCAGCTTGTTGAGAAGTGAAATTTCCTTGGAGAGCTCTGTGATGTTCTCGTTCTGTCTCTTGGAGATGCCCTTCTCCATCTTCTCCAGCTGACCCAAGAGGAGATGCTCTTGGTCATGCAAGAACTGGCGCAGCGCCTCAAATTCTGAGAAGAGCTTCTGCCTCTCTATCTCTATAGTTTTCTTTAATAAAAAAAAAAACAAATCTTGTAATAAAAACAAAATATTTTTTGTATCACCTTGTAAAAACAAAGACTTTTACTTTAATCTGGTGGATTGTACCATGATGGGATAAAACAATGGAAGGGATTTGGGACTTTACTACTAATTGGGTGTGTCTACGCATGCATTAAGGTACTTTTCCTAATACACATTAAATTTAGTACCTCCAATGTGAGGTACTAAACAAATTTGCATTAGGCTGCCTTAATGTGCTATAATGGATGTGCACAATTTTTAAGTGATGCTTAATGCACAGTAGCCTATTTTACTGTGCATTAGCATAATCACATGGTTTTTTTACATGATGTTTTGATGTGCAGTAAAATGGGCTACTACACATTAAAGCGCACATGTAGACAGGCCCATTCTGTCGTTGTGTGACCTCAGGCAATTCACTTCACTTTTTTATTTCTGTTTCCTCACCACCCTTTGTTCTGTTCAGATTGCAAGCCACTGAAGCTAGCGCTGTCTCTCATTACACATTTCTACACAGGCTAGAGCAATGAAGGTAGAGGCTATTGGAAGTAAATGGATAATAATAAAACAAGACAGGTCATCAGCTGTGCTAGTCTGGAGTCAGGCAGAAAGCACCTTATAGACTAACTAAAACTGCAGCTGGCCAGTGGGAGCGATCCCAGCCACCAGACAGGATCAAGGTATATATTTCTGTAGACATCGTATCAGAGGGGAGTTTTCAGGAGGGATGCAAGGAGGACTACGTTTTTTGGTTTTTTTCAGATTTTGAGGAGGAGTTTCTTTTGCTTTCTAAGAGGTACCTGGAAGACATCATGAAAACTATGGCCAGTGGGTGTCCACAGAGGGCTTCAGTCATCTTGCAGGCCTCCTATGGAAATCTGAGTTGATGAACATTGTGTATTTATCCACTGCTATCATGCAACATTATAGAGCCTATGTCAGCACGTTTGGGTCCCAAACACATACCAAACTGAGTCAAGAGAAGATATTTGGGGATGTCCTATCACATGGAAAGTCACGAAGAGGGCCAAGCAAAGGGATTACACCTTCCCTGTTAAGTGGTCTTGTCCATAGCGCACATAAACACTATATCCCAGCCTATTCTTTTGCTAAGGGTGAAATATTGTCAGGCTTAACAGCCATGCTGTTGTATTGCCAATTCTCATGATATCACGAGTCTCCTAATTTTGGGTGCCTCTCTTAAAAACCTTGGTTCAGGAGAATGCCATAGACCCTAAACTTTTATTTAAAAATAATTCAATAGAACGCCTAGTCCTCATGTAAAGGAAAATGTGGGAGTGACACAAAGGTCCATAACCAGAACACAAATAAAAGTCAACACTCCACATTTATTAGTATTTTTCTCTTAGAATCTAACAAACTTTAGGTCAATATCATGATTCTTGGGAGGGATCATGATTTTGTAACTCTTGCTGTTGACTGTATTGATATTGTATAGATATCTGGCATATTGACTTCTATCCTGACCGAGGATTTGTTATAAAACCCATTTAACTATTGTAGAGTGAGCACAGCACAACTGTTAGGCCCCTCTCTGAGCCATGTTCTGATTAACGCATTGGTCTTATGCTGGCATGCCATCCCAACCTGAACGTCATCCATTGTCCCTCCTTAAACATGGGGGTAAAAAGGTTCACCTTTCTTTTAAATAGAGCACAGAGATGGTTAACCATGTAGTGTGAAGTGAGGCAGAAAGCAGGGCAGCACCTTTTTGAGATTAATTGAGTCACCTGTACTTTCATAGGCAATAACCTACTTCATCCTAGCAGTACCTTCTGGGATCTGACAAAGTTGCTGCCTATGAAAGCTTATGCCTTTCTGAACCAGTTAGTCTCTAAAGTGTGCACCCATGCCTTCTGCCTTACAGCATCTGATTAAGTGAACTATAGCATACAAAAGCGTGTCACACACACACACAAACACACACACACACACACACACACACACACACACTTTGATTAGTCTATAAGGTGCAACTCTACCCTGCCTGCTACTTATCCAGAGTGAAAATGAAGGCAGTGTTTGAGTAGCCACAAGCCTGTGAATCCTGCTGATAGGGAGGATGACTGTCTAGGGATATTATCAGCAAGAAAAGGGGATAGGAGCACACTTTTGCCTGACAGGAGTGACATGAGAAGGACATGACCTGGGAGAAGAGGGTAAGGAATAGGATCTGCTGCTCCACTGACATTTACCATCCAAAAACAGACCCAGGGTTCATCCTTCCTCTGGCTTAGATTTATGCTGTCTGCATTTCAGAGGTAAATGTGGGCTTTTTTCTTTCTTTCTGTCTTGCTCCTTGAACATGAATCAAGCATGTATTTGGGTTTCACCGCTGTGCAACCACCCCCCACACACATTCCCCTCTTCTTTAGCTATTAGGTGACCATGGGCGACTGGTGATGCCTTAGTCGAGGGAGAGAGTTGGCATTTGCCCCCCTGCAACCAGTTCCGGCGACCGGGGTGGGGAGTCATTTAGGTGCAGGTGACATTTAGAGGGTGCAGTGCTAGCCCGCAAAGCAGTTTACACGGCTGAATGTCTCAGGAGGATATCGACATATGAGACTCAGCAGTGCATGACTAAGGATCGAAGAATGGGAATCCAGGGCTTGATCCTGCAAAGTGCTCAGTGCCCTCACTCCTACTGAATTTGTGGGTGCTAAACACCTTTTCTGTTTGCTCAGCACCTGGTGGGATTAAACCTGAGGTGCCAACAGCTCTCCCCTCTTACTCCCCAGAGACAGCAGCTGGTGACCCAGCTGGAGGTGACAGCCAGCAGCCTGGGAGAAGCTGACTTCAGCAAATATTTTCCTGGCTTGTTAAATACTTGCAGGGCTCTTTCATTAAAATAGAACAGCATGATTTCACCCCTGTCACTTATTGTTGTTGCCCATCTTCTAACCTTGCAGAATTGATTTTGGATGTGTCCTTCTTTCGGTGCCCAATTTGAAACACAGTCAAGGGACCCGAATTTCAGAAACTTCTGAGCAGGCATTCTCTGAAAGGTAACTCTCCATGAAGGTGGTTTGGATCAGAAGTTGCCAGCAGTTTTTTAAATTTTTAGCCAGGATTCATACTAATATTGCTTAAAACACTCATCTCTGCAATATCTCAGATGAGAGTTAATCTGAATCTTTTCTCCGATGCCTGATGAGGGGTTTTTGTGCCAGAAGGCTGGCAATTAAAGGAACTTTATTTTTTGCAAAAATCTTGTTGATCTAATAAAAAATATCACCTCTACTCTGAGCCCCGGTTGCAGTTAATCAGAACAATTTTTTCCTCAGTGCAACATGAACCCAAAAGCAGTTAGCTTCACTTTGTTTCCCATGAAAATTGTGATGCTATTTCTCATTTACACCCTAACACCTGAGTGTTATCTTGTGGCACAGAGCAGGCACCCACCAATAGGTCTTGGGTTTTCTTATCATCATTTGATTTGAACTCCAGCAATTCTTGTCTCTCTTTCTTCAGGTTATCCAAACGGCTCTGAACTTGCCCCTAGAAATAATAATACAAAGGATTTTTATTACGGTTTCTGATGAGGGTGCAAAAGATCTTATTCGTCTTTGGAAATTCTCCCATGCTAAATATAAATCAGGATATTTTCACTTATTTCACCTTTCATTTCCTAATAAACCTAACTCATGAGCTCAGAAAGTTTTTGCAGTGCCAAGCTTTTGAAAGTACTCTGCTTCAAGTGAATGTATATACAGGAGGCTATTTAAAGCAGTGCTCTCAAAGTGTCTCATTATGTGGGCCATATGTTCACAGAGAAGTTGTCCCCTCGCACTTTCCCGTTCCTATCCGTGATCCCTCAGGCTCCCACCTGCCCTTTCTGCTTATGACCATATAACATCCATGTGGCAACTAAAACAATTCCTTACATCAACGGTAACATTAGGACAGGACATTTGAAGATTTCCAATATCTTTTACTGTAACTTGACAGCTGGGAAAAGGAAGCAACGAGTACTTTGTGGCCTATCGTCCCACGCTGGCTGTTGCTTGTTACGTGCCAATAAGCTATGCCTGAAAACCTCTGGGCTCGGTGATTGCTGTATAATTTGGTGATAAATGTAGCATGAACACACAGAAAGACACAAAGACAGACAGACAGATACCTTGTACTCTTCTGCAGCCTCGTCTATGGGCACGACTGCATGAGGCCTGTGCTCCCGCGACCTGTCGCATACCACGCAGATTGTCTTCTGATCGTCTTTGCAGTAGAGTTTCAGAGCTTCCCTGTGCTTCTCACAGAACCCGTCGTCCTCGCTCCCCTTCACGCCGCGCGTGGTGAACTGGCTGATAATCTCGGACATGTTAGCCAGCTGTCTGTTGGGCCTGAAGCTCTTGTGCTGAAACACCTCTCGGCATTGAGGGCAGGGGAAGTCCATTTCCAGCTCCTTCCAGCTCTTCGCGATGCAGGCGCGGCAGAAATTGTGGCCACACTCAATGGACACCGGATCTTTGAAAAACTCCAAGCAGACGGAGCAAGTGGCTTCGTCTTGGAGGTTCCCAGGGAGAAACACGGCTGCCATGGCTCCGTCCCTGAGAGCAGGAACTGATTTCACTTGAACTGTACACAGGGAATGAATGCCTGGCACTGAGCAGAAAGTGGGTGTTCCCATTCCAGGAACCAGCTGGTGCCCCGAGGTCATTTCTGCTCCACCTAGTCACTCAAACCAGTAATGAGTCACTTGTCGGTGTTACAGCGGGGGGAAAGAAACTCAGATGGAAAAAAAAAGGGGGTAGTGAGGTCTTCCTATGAAGATCATGGTCTGGATCATGAGGCTGAAGTTGGTTCCTTACTTCCAGTTCCCTATTCCTTATTCCTATAAAAGAGAGAATTTCATTGTCTATGCATATGTACTAATTAATATGTAAAATAATATTCCACATCAAGTAAACAGCCCAAATGAAGGTCAGATTAGGATGGGATTATGGGGCAAAATACTTCTTGGCCACCCCAAATTTCATGGCGATGCCACTGGGGGACTGTCCCAAAGAACCCTGACCACAGTCCTGCCCGGCCTAGAGCACAGTTTGGCTCATGCCCATGGTACTAAGTATAATGGCCTGAATAAGGAACTGGCTTTCAGGCTGGGATTATGGCTAGAAATTCATCTTGGGCTGCCCATCAGAATACCTCTGTGCCACCGGGGCACTGTCCTGGACATCTGTGACCAGAGACTTGACTGGCCTAAAGTGTGGTTTGTCCGTGCCAGGCTGCCAAATGACAGCACCCCAGCCACTCTGCTAAGTAGCTGGACCCGAATAAGGGCCTGGATTTTGGGCCCAGATTATACCCAGAAATCCTCCTTGGCTCACCCCATGCTGTGCCTTTGTGGCCCTGGGGGGACTATCCTGGACATCTTTGACCACAGACTTGCCTGGCGCAAAGCAGGGTTTGGCTGTGCCAGCCTGCCTACTGTAAGCAGCCCAGCACAGTGCAAAGAATATGGATCCGAATAAGGAACTGGATTTGGGGCTGGGATTATAGATGGACATCCATCTCTGGCCACCCCAGAACACACCTCTGTGCCACTGGGGGACTGTTCTGGACATCTCTGAGCAGAGACTTGCCTGGCCAAAGCATGGTTTGACCGTGCCAGGCTGCCAACAGAAAACATCCCAGCCACTGTGCTAAGTATATGGTCTTGAATTAGGAATTGGTTGGTGGGCTGGGATTAGAGATGGAAATGCTTCTTGGGCCACCCCATGCCATGACTCTGTGGAACCAGGCCACTCTTCTAGACACCTCTAACCAGAGTCTTGCCCGGCCCAAGATGGACAGACGTTGAGACGGACACACAGCCAGCCAGACAAAGCCTTTTATTATGTTAATGGATATGGGGGCTGCAGTTAGCAGCATGGCATGAAGAAACCATGCTCTGGGCTGGGCACGACTCTGGTCAGAGATGTCCGGGGGAGTCCACCAGTGTCACAGTCATAGTGTGGGGTGGCCAAGAAGGATTTCCAGTTCTAATCCCAGCCCAGAAAGAGTTCCCTATTCAAGACATTGTCCTTAATACAGTTACTGGGGGGGAGGTGGGGGAGGCTGCTCTGAGTTGACAGCATGGCAGAGCCGAACCACGCTTTGGGCTGGACAGGACTGTGGTGGGAGATCCCTGGAGAATCGCCCGCTGCCACAGAGTCATAGAGTGGGGTGGCGCAACAAGGATTTCCATCTCTAATCCCAGCCCAAAAAAAGTTCCTTATTCGAGCCATTATACTTAGCAGTGGCTGGGGGGCTGTCAGATAGCAGCCGGGCACGGCCAAACCGCCTTTCGGGCCAGGCAAGTCTCTGGTCACAGATGTCCAGGACAGTGCCCTGGTGGCACAGAGGTGTTCTGATGGGCAGCCCAAAATGAGTTTCTAGCCATAATCCCCGCCTGAAAACCAGTTCCTTATTCAGGCCATTATACTTAGTACTGTGGGCATGGGGGCTGTTAGTTGGCAGCCTGGCACAGCCAAACTGTGCTCTGGGCCGGGCAGGACTGTGGTCAGGGTTCTTTGGGACAGTCCCCCAGTGGCATCGCCATGAAATTAGGGGTGGCCAAGAAGTATTTTTCCCCATAATCCCATCCTAATCTGACCTTCATTTGGGCTCTGTACTTGATGTGGAATATTATTTTACATATTAATTAGTATATATGCATAGACAATGAAATTCTCTCTTTTTTTAGGATGTGGAATTCATTAATTACAAGTTTTTATTGGGTCTAGATTAGCTTTGAAAAAGGAACTGGGAACCAGGAACAAGGAATAAGGAACTGGGAATAAGGAACCAACTTTAGCCTCATGTCTGGATCTGGGCTGCAGGTTCTTTGCAGTAGGGTATTGGGGGAGATAAAATATGACTCCAGGTGTGAATATCAGACCCCGATGTAGATCTGAACCTCGTAGCTGTCTAGCTTTACAGCTGAAAAAATTTAGTGGAATCCTAGATCTGCACTGAACAGTTCTTACAAGACTGCATGGAGGCAATCACTTGAGCCCATTGGCTTCAGTGCTTCAGTCACATGCTTAGGAAGTGATTTGTGGAACACGGATGCTGTTTTTAATCAGAGCCATAAATACCAGTGGGGTAAGAAAATCTTTCCAGATCTGCATTCCCTGCCTGGCACTAGACCTGAATATTGTAACTCCACAGGAGATTCAGCCCACAGTTGCAGAGCAGAGCTGGATTTTACATCTAGAGCTGGTTATGAACTCCATGGCGTCTACACGTTTAATGTGCAGTAAAGTGTCACGTAAAAAAACCCATGCTTTTTACTTAACACATGTGAAAATAGGCTAATGTGCATTAAGCATCACTTTAATACAGGCTAATGCACCTTTTCCTAGTACCTCGTTACTAGATTTAATGTGCATTAACTAAAGTGCATTAATGCATGTGTAGACACAGCACATGAGCTTAAAACGGGGAGCAACACTGTGGAATTAGGACTGGAAGAGGCCTTCTGGGAAATTGGGTCCAGTCCCTTGCATTTCCAGGCTATTGTTAACTAAGACAATCCTCAAACTTCCTTCACACCTTTGCCCACAACTGGAAAGGACAATCTCTGAAACAGCCAGATCACCCTCCGCACCACAGGTAAAAGCAGAGGTGATTAACATACTGCCAATGTCCTGTCACTGCAACAGCAGGGAAGTAACTTAGTTGATATACGCTCACTTTTGGATCTGAGTAATGGATCAAGATTAGTATTTGAACTTTACTGCAATATAAGGGACATGAATTGTGTTGATGGTGAATATAGCAACAGCTCCATCAGGCTTACACATAAAATCTTTACGACCAAATTAAAAAGCAGTGCATCTTGCACAAAAATGCAAAGTGACAGCTGGGGCCATACAAAATAGAGCAACCCCAATTGGTTTTATTCTCTATGCTAGATTATGTCAAATCAAGCAAATGTTCAACAGAGAACTGACACACTCATCACATGTGTGGATGTGTATACGAGAACCAGTGAAGGCAAGGAAGCTACATATGCATTTCAATTGACCTAACAGCTACAGAAGACAAAAAGCTAAATATGCATCTCAAAAGAAACCTGTCAAAGATACAGAAAAGATGCCCTGTAGGTAACAAACACTTCTCTCAACAAACACCTTCCTGTATATGGTGTTACAAATGTCTGGAGTTTGGAAAACAGACCATCACTCATACAAGCTACTGCAAATGTGCCCCACTGATATACAAATACCCCAAGACAGGTTTGGTGACACCTCTAAGTATCCTGTCTCACTACTCAAGGCCATCACCTGTAAACTGACCTACAATTGCAGGGTCTGCAGAGATGCACATGTTTTTACACCTGGACAATGCAAAAACAGGAGACAGGCAATTCAGAGTTTATGACATGATGATCAACTCCTTTCCTCCCTGTTTGCTTGGACTCTAATCAGCTAGCTATCAAGGGAAAATGCTTCAAAGTTGTATAATTAAACAGTATAAGAAGTAAGTGAATTTGCCAGGGAAGTGTGCAGGCCAGGAGAAGCAGAGAGAGATCACTGCTACATGGCACCCAGCTTAACCAGCCAGGGATCCTGCTTGGTGAAAGCTGCAAGACTGGACTGGCTTCCTTCAGCAGCATTGGTGAAAAAACACTGCTGCTGCTAAATATGTACTAGGACTTCGTAGAGTAGCTCATTTTGTGTTGGGTTTGTATTGGGAAGGAGTCTTTTTCTGTCATTTGGTTTTATAACCTTGCTTGTGGTATTGTTATTAAAGCCTTTCTGCCATTAATCAACCGGCTGTTGTGTCAATTCTTGGGGCACTAGGTTTAAAACTGCACTTTCTAAGTGCAACAACAAATTTACTGCAATATAAGGGTCATGAACTTATCTCAGTGGTTTTGAACTTTTTTTTAGACTCAAGGTACCCCTCAGAAAAATGCCAGCTCTCACCTTTCATTCATTTCTTGACTATGAAAAAATAAGCGCAATTCATCTGTTGCAAAGAACTTAGATTACAAGAGGCTTGAATGTATTTTACATTGGACCTCTTGAGTGCATTTTAGCAAACTGCAAGAGTACGACACTAAAGACATCTATACCTGTGCTCTGGGCGTGTGCGTGGGGGGGAGCACTTTCATTAGAGAGGCTTTGAGAGCCAGTCTAATTAAAGTCTCCACAGCATCATGTATATTCAGAGTCCTGTGCTTCAAAACAGTGGTGGGGGCACTTTAACTAAAGCTCATTTGATGAGCAATAGTTAAAGCACCCCTGCCACCATTTTGAAAAGTGGAGACACTGAATACACATGACACAGGGGCTGCTGGAACACACTAATTAGCACGCTCCAGCAGACTTGCAGCAGACTTGCTTTATTGAGTCGCTCCAACACATGCTATTTAGCACATATCAGACCAGAGGTCTGTCATGTGTATAGATGCCCTAACAGCAGAGGTGATGCGTAGGGGGTGCATGTGGGTGTGCGTGCACCCTCTGAGCATGGCGGTGCACCCCCTGCAGAAAGGCGCCACTGACACTGCCAGTGGTGCCTGGGGGCAGTTGCCGCTCGCTACTCCCCCCGCCCTCCTGCCGGCGGCACTGCCGGCGGCATCTGCAGGTGGTCTGCGATCACCATCGGTCACCACCGCTGCTCCAGTGGCGTCTGTGGGTGGTCGCTGACCACCGGTCAGTGCTCACCACCTCCCGCCCCCTGCTCACAGCATTGTGGCTGCCTGCGGGAGCTCCCCACTTGCTGCCACCACACTCCCACCTCTGCAAGCACTGCCACTGCCTGCGGGAGCTCACCACAGCCCCCAGCCTCCAGGGCACACGGCAATCATGCCTAATAGTCCTCATCCTCTACCTTACCTCAGGCAAGTTAGGGTGCTTTTAGTGTCTTTGGGTGCTATGTTTTGTAGCTGTGCAAGATGGTTGGCTGGGTAGTTTTAGGAATAGGTTGGACAAGGACTTGCGTGGGATGGTTTGGGTAGGGCTGATCCTGCCATGGACCGAATGACCTCTAGACGTCCCTTCCATCCCTACTTTTCTATGATTCTACAGTTCCTATTTGAAATTTCTGGGTTTATTTTATGAATCATATGTAGATGAGATCTCCAAGATGCCACAGCACCCCGGTTGAGGATCACTGACTTAGCTCTATTGTGGGCAGAGCCAAAACAAAAGAGCAAAACACACTGTTGTAAAGAGATCTGAAACTCCAGCCTGATTCCAAACTTTCTGAATGTCTGGGCTATGTCCTGGAGGGAGATTCACTTTTGATTTTGCAACCAACACCATAAGCATTCCCAGGGTCCATGTGATATTTAGGTGGTAGATTGTCTCTGGACATGTCTGTGTGTTTGTAATAGAAGTACTAATACGAACTTTGGGCTAAATTCTATTCTTAGGCTATGAGACGATACGGCCAGTTTAGGATTATTGGAGCATGAAAATAAGAGATGAGATATGACAACCATTGTGCATCATAAGAAACTTCCACACAAAACCCTTTGGTAAATATAAGTTAAGGTTGAAGTCATAGATCAATGGTTCATTTTACTTTCCAGGAGTGTTAGACGTAGTGATGGTGATATTGCTGGTAATAATATGAAGGGACATTGGGTTAGGGGCTTATCTATGCACAAAAACTGTATGACTATATTTAAGGTAGTACAACCTTCCTGAAAGAGGACAAAGCTTACCTATATAAAGACGCTTACATATGGAAGGAGCTAGGGAACAAAGTAACACAGGATAAAGCACCTTTCTACTAATACAGCTGCATCCACAGAAGGAGATGCTGTGGAATAACTATAACAGCAACAACAATCCCACCCAAAATGAATATTTAAATCATGACAAAAACTGCATATACTGGACCTTAATGATGTGATTCTTTCACAACACAACTGACTTTTATCCGGATAAAAGCAAGTTTTATTTCTGTCTTCAGTTTTATTGAACTTTTCAGTCACTTCTGACAGAGACTAGCTTTTGCATTTTCCAAGTTATGACTTTGAAGTTTACAGTGTCCCTTTAAATTTACTTTTAGTAGGCTTCTTCCTTACTTTCATTTTATATATCAAGTGCCACGCTTTATGTTTGCAACAGGTTTTTTCCAAAAAATAAAGAATTTCAGAAAAATGCCAAAATTAATAAAGCATTTTAAAACATTATTCACTATGCTTAAAACAAAGAATCCCCAACACAGGTTTTCCTTTGACTCAAGTGCTAGATTTAATCCCATGTGCTCAAATAATTTGTCTATGTAAATAATTCTGAATTTAAGGGGTTTCAGGTTTCCTAGTGTTTAAAACAGTCATTTTTTTATTTTAAAAAAATCTATTGTTTTTATTTAAAATTGTAATAAGAAATTAAAAAATAAAATAAAATTACTGATGCCAGGACAGTTTTCCAGAGGCACAAAAAGCACTTGGAAAATTCTTGTGAATTTGAAGTCTGATGACAAGAGCCAATTACTTGCTTCCATACAATTTGAATAAACATTTTCCCCTTATTCTGTGATGAAATCTATGTACTGATATGTATAGAGGATTTAAACCTGTGCATGAGGAAGTGGGGAATATCACTGAACCAATTTCTCATAAAAATAGTCAGCCAAAAAGGAGACAAGAAACTGCACCTTTCCAGTTATGCTTACCCTGGGTGGATGGAAGAATGGAGAGAGTGGGAGAGAGATAGTTGTCTTAATCCGTAGGTAACAGCGTAGGTGTAGGTGCTGAGCAAAAAACAGATAGATAGAAAAGCTAGATAGACAGATGGTTATTTACTCCACGTGTACTACGCAAGTACAGATAAACATTCAGCTCATCCCATGCCTACCATAAAGAGAGAGAGAGACATAGAAAATGCTGTTATAGTTCAAACGCCCGCATTGGTATGTCGGACCTAGAGGGCAATCGTCTCATCTACTTGAGCAGTGGGTCTCTGACTTCTCTGGGGTGTTGCATATCCCGTTTTAGGTTAATCGTATAAACTTATATACACAATAAGTACATAATAACATGATCCCATGTTATGGCTCACAAAGAAAACATTGTATGTCCCTGTAACTACACTTTAACCTCTCCAGCAACCAAAAATACAGTGTCAAGTTGTTCTTCAAGTTCTTTAGGTCTCTCTTTCCATTCTTCTGCTTTCCCATTCCTTCCTCTCACCTACCCCGTCCACATTAGCTGCAGTCTTACAGCTAGGCGTGCTATCCTGGGAAACACCGGACTAAAGGAATGGGACATTTCTCTTCACTGGCCCTGACATCTCCGCCTCTATTGATGCCACTTTGTCCCCCCTTTCACTTTGTCGCCACACCGCACTCCTGCCTAATTGCACACTCCAGGCTAGCACTAAGCCGATCAATATTTGTGCGGCTCGCAGCGCAAGGTGTAACAAGGCTCTTAGGCCCTCCCTCTCTTGCTCCTTCAAACTTACCAGTCTTTCCCCTCCCCCATGCTTTCTTCCTTTCTCTTCCTCTCACCCCCAGCACTTTTCTTCCCTCTGGCCCCGCTCCCCACTGACTTATCTGTTCTTATCTTTGCCAAAGATCCTTAGCTTAAAGGACAGCATAAACTTTCTGGAGCAGAGATCAAATGTCTAGTCCTGTCTCCCCCTCCCCTTCTCCCCCTCCTCCACCTGTTTGACAGCTCTCTCCCTGTCCTGGGGGGGGTGATGAAAATAACCCTCTCCTTGCTGCTCTTTGCTGCTCTCTGCCTCTCTCTAAACAGAAGTGCATGGTAACCATTGTCAGTCCCTCGACCACATAATGCCCCTCTCTGCAGTCTGTTAATTAATGTTTCCCAGTGAATTCTGGACCCAGCAGGGCATGTTTAAATGGTGTGGGAGCTGAAGAGGGCAGGGAATCAGATCAAAGCCAAAACAAAGGAGCCTCTTGTGATTGCGGAGAGATTGCTGACAGCTCACAAACTGCCAGGCTGCATAACGGGTTGCAGGTTGCAGCCCTGTTGACCTAAGGACATAGGCAGGCGAGGTGCTTTGGGTAGATGTGAAAACTTTTATTAGAGCAGTTAAATAGTTGAGGGAAAAAATGTTCTTTGCAAGCTTTCGGGCATAAACACCCTTCTTCAGGGACAGGGAAACTCCACTGGTTTTAATGGACCCCTCCGGCTTGTGCCACGTATCTCTGTAGCTGGCTCCGGCTGCTTTAGGATAAGATTCAGCAGCAGGGAAATCTGTCCGTAGGAAACATGCCCCTAACTGCACTCTCCTATGTGGCATTGTGGAAAGACTTTGCCTTTCAGTTGTGGAGCGAGGTCATGCTTAGCCCTTTTGCTGTTAATGGTTTTCCTGCCTTGATGGATTTAGCCCCACACAGCCTCAGGTGGTATAGCAAAGTATGTAAGGGGGCCTTGCCATGGAGACTGCGCCTAATTTGGACTCCATAGAAGGTCATCTCCGGTCAACTGAATTGCATAATGGGTACCTACCTACCGACCTAGCCATTTGGGCCAGGGAATCAGAGGACAATGGATGTGATGCTCGCCCCCCATTATGCATCCGCAGGCTGTTGGCGAAGGCGTTGTGGCTGCACTTGAAGTGTTTTGAACACCTTGAAGGGCAAGCTATTCAGGCATTTCCTTGCTGTGCCCCAGAAATGTTCAAAGTGCTCCGAAAGAGGATCTGTTGTAAAGATGTACTATGTAGAAGCACTTCATTTCTGGTTAAGTGTGTGAACTGTGAAGTGTGACTGGGGAGCTGTGGGCCCCCGGCATCCCAAAGTGGTGTGCGGGAGGGCACGGCAGACTGCCAGTGAGCACTGGCCTCTTCCTGCACCGCTGCTCTCTGCTTATGCCCTCCGCCGCAGCCCAGGGCGCAGAGACGGCGCTGCTTTTGCTGTTCTCTTGTCACACAGAATTATGACCCAGATGGCTGGTTTGGCAAAGGTCTTTGCTATTTCCCGTGCCAAGCCTTTCTGCAACGAAGATAATCCAGACCTCCCAATCTGGCAACATTAAACAATCACTGCTTCTTTACACTGCAAATGAAGGCATTTCCACAGCCATGGCCTTCTCGCTATGGGGTAGCCAACCATTGTCCCCAGCAATGTCCTGTTCCTGGTTGAATTTTGAAGCAAAGTGTGCATGCAGCTTTGGAGTTGCAGTAGACTGTCCTTGATCTCAACACCGCCTTCAGCCTGGAGGAACTCCTCTTCTTCTGTCTTAGTTCTTCTTTCATTTTACGTTCAAAGAAATTCTCTTTCTGTGGATGGCTGGGAGGGAATGGAGGGCTGTGACTGGTCATGCAAGTGGTTACCTTCCTCCGGGACAGGCACTTGAGTCACTTTGGCCTGAGATTGTCTCTGAACTCTCCCTAGCCATCAACTTCTTGGACTTTCTCCCGGATGACCCCTGCCATGTCCTGGAATCCCACAGATGCCCAAGGAATTGGGAACCACCCTGGAGCTGCTGGTGTGCGCATCTCGCACCTCCAAGTCGTGAGCAGTCCTTGACATTGTTCCTTCTTGGGTGCAGACTGTGAGGATGGGCAGAGCCTGGTTCTGCAGCTGGATCACACTGCAAGAGGTGGAAAGAGCAGAAGAAGTGTGGGGACCTGGCTGAAGAGAGTTTAGCTCCTTCCTCTCACGTGGCTCCAGCCTGTGGTCCATGCTGCAGCCACACTGTTTTCTGGCTGTGGCAGTCTGGGCTGAGCAAGATGCCATCTACCTTCAGCCGTCCCTTGCTGCCAGCACTGGGGATGCTCCCCTCTTTCCACAGATGTTCTGGGCCTTTCTGGCCACTTGGGAAATCTCTGCTGTCCCTGCACGACAGCAGGACACCTCCCGCCCTGTTTAGGGAGTATCTTACCATAGCCCTGACCAAGCCAAGCAGTTCGTGCCTTTGAACCGCAGGCCTGTAAGCAGAGCAATCAGGGCACCGAGCCCCAGGCACAGACAAGGGCCACTGGAGTGTCCATTAACAATCAAATGCCTGGAAGGGGAACAACAGCTCCTTGAGGGAAAGTCGCTGGGGGTGGCCAGCAAAGGGGTCTCGGTGTGAGGTCAGAGGAGGGGTCTGCACAAAAGAAGACCAGCTGTCAACCATCAAGAAAGCTACTCATTTGAAATGGTCTGAGCAATAGTGACGTGCTTGGATGCCAGCCAGGGGTTAGGAGACAGTTATAAGAGCCTCATTTAGGTTTACATTTCAAAGCAGCTTTTTTTTTAGTACGCTCATTCCTGTAGCTCCCTGCCTCCCACAAAGCATCAAATTCAACTGAGAAGTAGGTAGATGAAACATAAATTGCAATTGATAGTTATAAAATAATCAAATACAAAACAAAGTTTCCAAGAAGAGTTAGCCTTTCATATATAAAAGCCTTTTGAGATTTCTAGTTCCTTCGTGGTTAGATCCTCCCTTGTGGGTGCTGCTCTCCCCATTGCTCTGACTGCTGCTGGCTGGAGCCTCCAGGCTGCTCTTTCCTCATCCAGCTTTCTCTTCCTATCCCTGCCCCTGGGGGCAGGATGGCACATCTGGGGAGCCTGGACATCTGGGATCCAGGTAGCCCAGCAAGGCAACAGGACCTCCAAGTGCTTTGTGTGGTGGGAGATCATGGGGGAGATCATGTGGCAGAAGTGGGTGCAGGGAAGCCTACATGGGTGAACATACGGTGGGGACACGTGCGGGAGGCCACATGGTGGCAGTGGGTCATGAAGAAGTTCGTGTGCTGGAGAAGCATTGCGGGAGATAGTGTGGCAGTAGGGGGAACATGCAATGGGAGAACCCATGTATTGTGTGGCTTAGGAGGCCCGTGGCCCACATGGATGTGGCCCCTGGTCTCTGAGAAGTTGGACAGCCCTGGTTGACAAGATTGTCAAGCTCAGCTTCAGAAAAACCCATCTGCGACTGCTGCAATTATTTCTTCATCAATAGCTGTGCGGGTATGGGGGGAAGAGGGAGATTAGTACCACCTATTTCTTCTGCACATTTGTTTCATTGTTTATTGAAAAAATGAAAATGCTAAAGCTGTAGAAGAGATACACATTTTCATACTTCAGGACTTATGCACACTGCTAAGGGTTGTACATTAAGGGCACATCTGCACGTGACACTATGCCACTGTCACAATGTGCTACAGCAGTGTAGTGACCACATGTGACTAGAAGCTACCTTGCCATAGCAGGGCATTCCCCTGTTGTAGTGCGTCGCTGCAGTGAAGTAGTTGCTAAAAATACCTGTACAGTACAGGTGGTTATAATGTCGCAGTAACAACATCGCTGTAGAGCAACGTGTAGACGCGCTCGAAGAGATTTTGCCAATTTAAGGACATCCTATCATTGTCTACTATAGGGTTTCTCAAACTTTCCTCTGGCAGTGATCACTGCTGCTGGCTGGCATCAAGAGATCTACCAGACGTCTGACCCAGAACGACAATTCTTAACGGCAAAGATGTTACCCCACACATCTCACGTGCTTATACGTACACTGGTTAAGCTTTATTTTATTAAAGTACAGTGTCAGAATTTCTATTCCACCTCTTACATCTGACTTGGGAACTGCAACTTGCATATCAAAGCAGCCAGGATCAGAGCACGAATAACCAGTGGGTGCGGTAGGTAGAGTTAGGGAAGGGCCAGGGACCGTTTGGCCCCTTCTGGCCATGCTGTGCCTGTCCTCTAAGGCCACCTGGTGGTGGAAGCGCGGTGGTGCACACAACCACTTGAGGCGTCATCACTACAGAAGTGCAATTTCTCTACCGGCTACGTGTCCCACCACGGCCAGAGCCGCAACAACTGCAATGTCTGTCTTCAGTCTAAGGAATGAAAGGCTTGGAAAACAAGACTTGCATTCATGTAGGAAGGTCAATGTTACTAACAAACAGGTTTCTTATCACAATACGTATTTTCTTAACAAGAAAAAAGACCGCAGGAAGAAGGTTGTGCAGTCAGGAGCTTGTCTAACTTTATCCCAACTACATAGTTGGTCCAATAAATGAGAATTACCTTAAGAAATCCTCGCCTCTCACTTAATAAAAGAAAGTCATATGTAAAGACTACTTGTTACACACACTTACACTCACACTTTCTCACAAACCTTCACAGGGCCTCTCTCCAATTACCTGCAGACGGACAGCAAAGATGATGGAAGTCTTTGTTGCTGATTAAGTTTACTAACACAAATTTCTATTAATCCATGAAAAGCACACAGTAATATTGTTAAATGAATTACTGCTAAAATGCAGATGTAAACAAGGGCTCGTTCATCACTAGCTGTCAATTCAATTTAAGAGTTTGGGCCCTCACTCTGATCAATTTTTAGCACTGATGTTTTTAAGCAGGGTGCAGCACTGACCTGTAGCAGTTCAGCCCCAGACCTGCTGAGCAGGATGCTGAAGAGAATGAAGGCAATGGCCACCTCCCCCCACCTGACCTAACTATGGTCTTTTGGTGGCCATAGCTAATGAATGCCCCATATCCCACCTTTGTTTCTCCTCTCCACACCAAGGGCAGAAATGCAGCTGGGGGATGTGGCCTCATTCTGAGTGGAAAGAAATCCAAATTTAAAAGCACAAATGAGAACAGGTGACATGGTCAAGGTCACTCAGAGAGTCTGTAGATCTGCACCCCCTAAGCCAAGGTGTCCATCAGCCCCCCAGGAATGGTCACCTGCCTTCCTAAAATGGCTACTGCATCTCATTTCAGTCTCCTGCACTCTCTTCATTTCCACTCCCATGGGCTGCACCCCTGGGTGTAAGGAGGTCTCTACTTGCTGGGACTCTGGTCTTTTGGATCCAGTGAGACTATGGCCTCAAGGAAAGGTTCAAATCCCTTCAAGGTGAGGTGGGTCTAGGAGCCCAGTTTCCCATGTCCTGGGCAAATGTTTTGACCACTAGGACATTGGGCCAAAGGCAGTTAGCTTCACTTGGTGTTTGAGTTAACTTCAGTACTATAGTTTCATAGTTTCATAGTTAGTAGGGTCAGAAGGGATGTGAGTAGATCACCAAGTCCGACCCCCTGCCATGGCAGGAAAGAGTACTGGGGTCAAATGACCCCGGCAAGGTGTTTGTCTAGCCTCCTCTTAAAGACCCCCAGGGTAGGAGCCTGCTCCACTTCTCTGGGAAGTTGGTTCCAGACCCTAGCCGCCCTGACAGTGAAGTAGCGCCTCCTGATATCTAACCTAAACCTACCCTCTGCCAGCTTGTGACCATTATTCCTGGTCACTCCTGGCGGTGCTCGGGGGAACAGGGACTCCCCAGTGCCTCCTGATCCCCTCTGACTAGTTTATAACAGGCCACAAGATCCCCCCTCAGCCTTCTCTTGTGGAGGCTGAACAGGTTCAGGTCCCGTCGCCTCTCCTCATAGGACCTGCCCTGCTGCCCCCGATCATGCGAGTGGCCTCCTCTGGACCCTCTCCGTTTTGTCCACATCCCTCCTGAAGTGTGGCGCCCAGAACTGGACGCAGTACTCCAGCTGTGGGCTGACCAGTGCCACATAGAGGGGGACGATCACCTCTTTGGACCTGCTCGAGATGCATCTGTGGATGCATGACAAGGTGCGGTTGGCCTTCTTGACTGCCTCCCCGCACTGCTGGCCCACGTTCATCTTGGCATCAATAGTGACTCCAAGATCCTTTTCCGCCTCTGTGCTGACAAGAGGGGAGTTCCCCAACCTGTAGGTATGGTGCCGGTTGTTCCTCCCCAGGTGCATCACCTTGCACTTGTCAGTGTTGAATCCCATCCTGTTCTCATCCGCCCACCCTTGTAACCTGTCCAGGTCCGATTGTAGCCTATTCCTCCCACGTAACGTGCCCACTTTCCCCCACACCTTAGTGTCATCTGTGAATTTGAACAGGGTGCTTTTTACCCCCTCGACCAAGTCACTGATGAAGATGTTGAACAATACGGGCCCGAGGACCAAGCCCTGGGGAACTCCATTGCCCACATCCCTCCAGGTTGTATAAGACCTGTCCATCACTATCAGTGGGAGTTTCTTGTGGTTTTTGCCCACCTGCAGCTGGATCTCTTGAAGACTGTCTGCAGTATACACGTGTGTGTGTGTGCGTGTGTGTGTGTGCGTGCACATGCAAGTTTGACAATCAGTTTGAATAAAAAAATGAGCTTAGGTTAGAGCTACACATTGCCAGTGACTACTTTGAGCCATTTCTAAGCAGCAGCATAACTAGGGTAGGGCAACTGGGGAGCTGCCCTCAGGCACTAACCTGTGGTAGGAGGGAAGATAAAAACAGCTGCAGCCACAGCTGTGTAATCATGCCAACTGCATGGCAACAGCTGGAGTGCATTGCTGCCCTTTGGTGTCACAGCTGCCTTGGGCACCTGGCTGTGTTGTTATGCCCTTACTTCAAAGCATCCCTGTGAGCCTAAGTGGAGACACTGGACCCCAAGAGGCCACCACCAGCTGGATTTAGGTGCATATTGAGTTTTTAGAGTGCCCGTTTCAGTTTGAATTGCTTAGAGCCCTGCTACGGGCCTCCAGCGGCAATTTGAATCTGGCCCTATACCACTAATGGATGCTAGAAGTGTGCTATAGACATAAACCATATGTGCTATGTATGGCTATAAGCACAACAAAAAGTGTTATTGATCATTAAAAGCAGCCTATTGACCTGTTGGAATCAACAATGATACGAGACAATTGGTTAAATCATTTATTAAGATATCTATTCATCCCTTTGATCAAGAAAATCTTAATATGTAGTGTCATACTGAGCCACACTGCCATTAATAGGTATTTTACTCTTAAGACCATGTTGCCACAAGGTAGGGGAGGTTTATTATCCCCCCTTTTAAGGTTGGGGCATGAAGCATGAATTTGAATAGGTGATATGCCCAAGGTCACTCAGAGAGTCTGTGGCAGAGCCAAACAATTCATCACAGGTCACATGAATCACCATCCAAGGCCCCAGACCTCGAGTAGCTTTTCCTTTGCTAGGGCAGACTTCTTTGCCAGTTAGGTCCACTTTGGGTGTGTCTACACAAGACACTAATTGCTCAATAGCCTGATAACACTGTACAGCAGCATGCAGGGTAAAACCCATGCTAATACGCTACTGCACAGTAGTATTAGGCTACTATGCAGTCAGCATCACTAAAAAGCCATGCACTGGCACTACTGCACAATAGCACCTGGTACTGCACATGGATTTAGTACTTGCTTATGCAAGTACTAAATCCATGTGCAGTAACTACAACACATTAATGAACATGTAGATGCGCTCTTTGAAATGCACATACTAAGGTAAAAAAAAGTGTACTAAAAAGTGGTTCCAGCCCGCTGTATTTACCACCTTAATTTAGAAATGAGACACAACAAACAGATACAACCAACAGACAAGGGCTGTCCAAGGTCATAAGTGACATGGCTGTGATCAGCACGATAAATTTAGATGGCTATAAATAGGACCGTCTTGGAGGAGAAAATATAGACCCATGATCAAATTCTGTTGTTAGTAACATGTATACAGCTCCTTCTGCTCAAGGAAAGTAGGGCTACATAAAGGGCCAGTCACTTTTTGACCCCAAGAAAACAAGAATGGGTGCAATGGAAAGTCGATGGAACTTAGGTGCCCAAGGCCCAGAATCACTACGGTGGCCAGTTTCTATTTCAACCCATAGTGTGGGGCCGAAATAGAAATTATGCATATAAATACCATAGTCAATCTAGCCCTCATGACTGAGGCACCAAAGGAAGAGAATGGCTGGTGTTTTCTTGGAGAAGTGAACACAGTGCTGGATTATTTCTAGGTCTTTAACAAGG
Source organism: Crocodylus siamensis (assembly GCF_052110815.1). NCBI lineage: Eukaryota > Metazoa > Chordata > Crocodylia > Crocodylidae > Crocodylus > Crocodylus siamensis. The sequence continues at coordinate 47,656,657 of NC_143409.1, forward strand.
GAAAAACTGTGTGGATTTACAACAGAGCTGGCAGAAAGAGAGCCATAATCTTCACCCTCCCCACCCCTTGCCCTAGCCCCTGTCCCTGCCCCGTGCTCACTGAAAAGTAGGAGCCAGAGAAAGCTGAACTGTGTCCTTAGCCCCGCTCCCCTCTCTTCCCTTCTCCTCCCAGAGCCTTTAGTTGCAGAAGTCAGTCTCACAGCAGGTGTATTCAAAAGTAAGGTAAGACTCAGTATCCGCTGCCCTCATCTTGCCACAGTTCAGCTCTGATGTGCAACTTAACTCGTCAAAGAGAGACAGTTTCCCTGAGGAGACAGAGAAAGCAGAGAGAAAAGTCTCAGGCACAGTTTAAAATGGTTACTTGGGCTCCCTGTGTCAGTGACTCTCGTAGGCAGGCAAAACCACCACGTTGCAAGGCTCCAAGGCCCACACACCGTGTCTGCCTGCTCCCTATCTCTTCGTGAACATGGTGTGAACATACCCAGCAATGTGCAATTCCAGGCAAGTAGTGACTAGGATTTCCTATTCAACGTGAACCCTCGACAAAAGTTGCAGGATTAATGACTGATACCACCCGGTGCTCACGTGGCACCTCTTTCAAGCATCCCCGAGGGATTAGAAACATCAGGCTGCACAAAGATTTCGATCTGCACTTTATCCTATGTAAGGGAACTGGTTACAATTGACCTTTTGTCACCTTTTACGGTTGGAATTTTTCATTAAAATGTTTCGGATTTCCCAAACTTTCTCACGTTTTTAAGGATTTCAGATAGAACTTAAAAAAACAGAAGAAAAGGTAGATATACATAGTACAGTGATTATCCTTTTTGCCTGATATGAAGAATCCTGGGTTCAAAACTAGGCTGAAACACAAACTATCCTTGTTTCAGACAGAGGTGATCCTGGCGTGAGCGGGGGATTGGGCTAGATGACATCCCACAGTCTCTTCCAGCCCTATTCTAATATAATAAAAGGCTTAGTCTGTCTGTCTATGTGTCTGTCCATACCGCTTTTCCCCAACTGTGCATGCGCTGATTGACTGTGCGGACTGGATGGGTGGAGGTGGGGCAAGCTGAGTTAAAAAGGGAGCCCCTCTACAGTCACCTCCTCCTCCGGCAACCTCCAGTGTGGCGGCTCCCTTCACCTCTCCTCCACATGTGGCAAGAAATAAATTGGCACACGCATTTTACAAGCAGTGGGGCCAGCTGGGGAAAGGCAGGAGCCCCTCTGTTGTAGTGGGGTCAGGCCCAAAGGGGGGGGAAGGAGGGGAAGTGGGGTTGAACCTGAAAGGCAGGGGCGGAGGGGGAGCGGGGTTGAATCCAAACCAGGGTGGAGGGGGGTGGGTCAGGGTTGGACCCAAATTGGGGTGGAGGAGGGTGAGGTGGGGTCAGACCCGAACCAGGGGGGAGAACGAGGTCAGACCTGAAGCTGGGGTGGGGGTGGGAACAGGGTTGGACCAAAATGGGGGGAGGGGGAGGCGAGGTCAGACTTTAACCAGGGGTGGGGGAAGTAGGGGAACAGGGTCAGACCCAAATGGGGGGAGGGTGTATGGGGACAGACCTAAACAGGTGGGGAGGAGAGGTGGGCCACAGTCAGACCCAAAGCAGGTGGGGAGGGTGGGCAGGGTCAGACCCTGCCCACCCAAATGGGGGAGAGGGGGGTGGGGTCAGACCCAAATGGGGAGTAGGAGGGGAAACGAGTTTGGACCCAGACTGGGAGGATGGGGGGTGGGGTTGGTCCCGAAGCGAGGGGTGGTGGGGAGAAGTGGTGTTGGACCAGAAGCGGTTGGGGGTGGGGGCAGACACGGCTCTGTCACCACCAGCCCCTTTTCCCTCATCATTCTTGATGGGCAATTTGCTAGTTTTTCTATGGAAAGGAAAGGAAAGGAAAGGAAAGGAAAATTGTTTTGCAAAATATCTTCATTTTTTTGAAGTTTTAGTTTTGCAAACTTCTTGTCAACTTTAGTCACATGGTTACAGTATGTGCATATAGGTTTGTGTGCATGTATGTATGCATGTCTCTTAGATATATGAGTCATATACTTGTGAGAGGCAAACAAACATATTACATATATATACACACACATATATATATATACATACACACACACATGCACACACAACTCTTTGGTTGGTGCTAAAACAGTGCAAATTTAAAAATACTATTAAATTCAGCAGTGGATCTGAAAATTGCCAAATTAATAAATAAATTAGAGCACCACTAAATTAATAAATAAATTACAGCACCATGAAACCATATTTTAAGTTCTGCTTTTTAAAAGTAAGTATTTTTGTCAGCTGTCCTACACACATTTATAGGAAAGCCCAGAAAGGTATCATCGCTTACAAATGAGATAGCAAAATCTCAGTTCTACAAAAGGTCCTTATTTTATGCAAAAATGCTTTCTGTCATGACCTATGAGTATTTCCACTGATTCTGTGCTTATGGCTTGAATTTGGAGCCATGTTTGAGAGGAAAGCAAATGACACTTTGTCTCAACGAACCTCATTTTCAGCATCAATCCCCAGTCCTATTAATCTAAACAAAATGTCCCTTTAAAAATCACTGTTGTGATAAGGACAAGCATCTACATAGACAGAATTACATATGTAAATATTTATGTCTTTGCAATACACTTACCAAAAGAAGATTTAATGATGGCACATTTTTCTCTTTGTTCACACGTTGTTTTATTTTGGCCCAGAACGCAACCCAGGATAGCAACCTTGCGCTTGCAGATGTTGCACTGAAGTGCCTCCACTACATTGGATAACAAAAGGAACAACTCAGGGCTTGTTCTTACAACTAGTGAAGCCATCCCATTTTGTGGTTGGGGTCAGAGCAGCTCCATACCACAAGGCTTGCACAGCTGGAGAGAAAAACACTGCAGCTGGTGACTACAGATTGCATTTCATACTCTGGCCACTAGGGGATCACAGAAAGTGTCTTGGTTTTCTTGGGCCCTTTCCTGTATTTCACATTTCTGTGTAGCATCACTGCACAAATCTACCTATCTAGATACTTTACACACTTTACATGTCCTCCCCCCGTACTATCATTTTTAAACACCTCACTTCAAGATTTAATCTCACAAAACCCATATGAAACAGGGAAATAGTATTTTACCAATGGAAAACTGAAGCAAAAAGAGATTTAGGCCCAGTTCTATAAAGATATTTAGGAACCTATTTCTATAGGGTAGAAATAAGCACAAGCGTAGTGGCAATGTTCAGCTTTCACTTGTGTAGTCTGTTTGGCTCAGAGTGGTGGTGATTTTTCTATACCAGTATAATAAACTTTGCCTCAGTTAAGTCTAGAGGTGCTTTGGCAGTGAAATATGCCAGCATCCTTACACGGCTAAACCTGCCCTAGTGTAGACATGTTAGGCCTTTTTCTCTTTTGTTTTGTTTTTTCAAATGAGTATCATAGCCAAAGGTTTAGCCTAAAATTTAGCTACTTCTAGTGCATGTCCACCTGTTCATTAATACACATTTAGTTTAGTACTTGCTTAATGAAGTACTAATGAAATGTGCAGTAACTAGAGTTACTGTGCAGTAGCGATGGCACATGATTATTTTGTGACACTTACTGCACATAAGCCTAATAATACTATGCAGTAAGCTATTAGCATGGTTTTTAAACACCACACTACTGCCCAGTGTTATTAGGCAAATGCACAGTGTCTCACATAGATGCACCCCTGTTGTTACGAACCCCGAGCTACCATGGGTGCTTTTCTTCACTTCAATATAACTAACTTTTAAAACAAACTATAAGGAGGACATCAGCATAATTAACAAACATCTTCACAATGCATTTTAATGATTAAACCTCATATGCACTAACTGGGCAAGACATTATCTAAGCTGAACAAACTTCAGTTTTGTAGTATCTAAAGATGAACCCCTGGGAAATAAACATTTGTATCTGAATGCAAATTTGTTTCTAATGTCTGAAGCTTTTAATATTTCAGTGACAGTGTTGTTGAAGTGATGCTGCTGCTGTGATGATCCAGGGAATATGCACGAATTCTTGTGGGTGTTATCTTTTATTGCACCAGCTGCCTGGCTGGGATAAATAGAGACGAATTTTCAGGAATCACAGTACCCTTCCACATGTCTGAGGGAGAGTAAGGTCTTCCTTGGGTCTCTGCTTTCTGCTTGTCTCCCAGAGACCTGAAACAGGACACAGTTGGCACATCTACATATGCAATCAATGTACAGCAATAAACTCTAGTGCACATCACGCTGGAGTTTATTGCTCCTGAGTGCACTGTTTAAACATGCACCTGGGACCACAGCATGTCAAGCTGGATCATAGCAGCCCCAGCTAGCAGAGAGCCCAGGGGGCAGCTTGCCAGCCCAGGGCTGCTCCTGCGTGGCTTAACATGCTGCAGAGGGGCTGTCTGGGGCACAAGGGTGCTTCAGTGCAGAGGTAGCTGGTGGGCAGCCCTCACACGGAAGCACCCTTGTGTCCCAGCCAGCCACATCGGCATCTACACATGCAGTGCTGCTGAGTAAAAAACTCTGCCATAGGACAGTACTTGTGTTTACAAGTACTAACCTAACCTATGGCAGAGTTAAGTAGTTTACTTTGTCCTAATAGCACTGCACCTAGAGCTGCCAAGATGTCTGCTGTGGAGCTAATTAGGCAACTGCATGAAATGTCTCATGATACCCAAAAGCTTGTCTATGTCTATCCCAAGCGTAGAGTTGTTCAAATAAAAGAGAGCACCCGCAAGAATGCTTACCTCTAACTATTTCAACTGCTGTCCTTGACTTACCTACTGCAAAGCACAAAACTGTGGCCAGTGCCAGGAAAATAATCTTCATTTCAGCAGAGGGATGATGAGTCAGGTGTCCTGAGAAGGTGTAAGAAGATAGCTCACAGGATCCCTCCAAAACAAGCCTAGGAAAGCAGAGCTTCAGTCCTGCTTTCTAGTACGCCACCAGCTCATCTGATGCTTGCCCTGTAGTGGAAATGGGGGAGGGGGGGATCATATAAGATGAAAGAGAAAACTGCTCCACGTATTTCGAAATACAAAATCACTGAGCCTCACTTATACCCTGGTGTTAGGAAGTTCCTCAGGAACAAATAAAACTGCACAAAAAGAAATCCTGTGTAAAACAGCCTGGTTCCACTGAAGTTAGTTGTGCAGAAGTCAGTTTACACAGACCAAGGATCTGGCCCTCTCAGCTCTGTAATGCACCTGCCATGACTCAATAGCTCTATTGATTTGTGTTTTAAGATAAGCAGCTTCCTAATCACCTTTTCTGGCCTCAAACCCTACAATAAATATAGGCAAGCCAGACATACCCGGTGATGAAAGCTAGCCAAGACATGAATCAGTCAAGCAGATAGTGCATTCAGTCATGATTCATTTTGCTTTGTGAAAATCAAGCAACTAGCTAGAACCCACCATTCTTCCTTCTTTGCCCACTAGCAAGGATTAGATTTTGAATAACCGGCAATTTTCTTCCTTGCACTTGTAGTACTGATAAGAGGCAATCTGGATTCACAGATTCAGGGCTAGAAAGGACCTTGTGAGATCCTTGGGTCCAGCCCCCTGCTCTAGGCAGGAAAGTCTGCTGGGTCAAATAGCCCTAGCAAGGTGTGTGTCCAGTCTTCTATTGAAGATCTCCAGGGTAGGGTCCAGTCTGGTCACATGAACCAGGAAGAAGTTTTTCCTTATATCCAGTCTGAATCCTTCTAGGAGTTTATGACAATTGCTCCCAGTTCTCCCCTGAGGTGCTTTGGTGAATACTTGTTCACCTAGCCCGTGGACTATCAGTAGGCAGCCACCAGCATCCAGTCTATGAGCAAATACAGATCCATAACCCACAACCCTGCCCTATGTGGGGGCAACCCTGAGATTAAGAGTCTCATGCCCTACTGATGGAGCTAGCCAGGGACCTGCAGCTATGCTGTATTTGCTGTGCTTAAGTAACTTCTCTTGAAGCGCTGGTTCTCCAGCTCCTACCTTTGCTTGCATGCTGAAGGTGACAGTCGGATAAAGGTTCTTCTCTCCTTGCTGAGACTGAGCAGAAGTGACACTCTTTTAGCAGACCTGACATACAAACTCCAAGCATTACTTACCTAGAACCCAACATGGGGGGGGAAAAGCACTTCAAGGTAAATGAAAGACTAAAGAAAATAGAGAAATGTATTGGTAGCTCAGGACTTTCTCTTACCCTGCAACATCCAGTCAAGCAGCCTGCTGGCAACCTTGGCGCAGAGCACCTACCCTCTCTAGGTTTCTCATTGCCTTTATAGATGACTTTCTTCAACGCCACTGAGTGTCACACATACAGCATGACCCCAAAATTATCAGGTCGTTCAGCCCTTGTGTAGGGGATGTTATTGGGTTAGAACAATGCCTTTCCTGCACCTGTATAAACACCTGCCCTGGACTGCACATAGGCATAGACAAATTGACTGCCTTAACATAGACAAATGAACTCTATTATTGTGCCTTCACCACAGCAATAACTTTGTCTCATTCTGATGTTGCCCCTAATCCACCTCCTGTTCACACACAAAACCCTCTGCCTTTGGTTTGGTGGCATTCAAAGCCCAAGTCGCTGACTTGGCTGTGGTATAAATTAAAACACACAGGGCGCGTCTACACAAGATGCTAAAAGCACAGTAGTTTAATTCTACTGTGCATTAGCGCTTCACAGCAGAAGCTGTGCCAATGTGCTAATATGCGGTAGAATAAGTCTACTGCACATCGGTGTGGCTTTAAAAGATGTGCACCAGCACCACTGTGAAGTAGCACCAATTACCACACATTTAGTGCCTGTTATTACAGGCACAAAACTTAATGTCTAGTACGGCACATTAATGCACATGCAGACATGCCCACATACTGTTTTCACATAGGGCATGTCTACATTACAGACAGAAATGGCCTGCCCTGCCTGTAGACCTAACCCTATTCAATGGGATATCAATAGATGGCCAGTTTGGCATCATGGGTTCAGCCCGGGCTGCTGGTACTTTGGCTGGTCACCTGCATGGAGTGCTCTGTCACAGCTGTGCTTGCAGGGGTACTGATGCTACCAAGGTTAATGCAAGCTCAGGTAGTCCTACAGATGCTGCAATCCCACTTGCATTTGCAGTGTAGACACCCTGCCCCCAGACTGGTCAGGAGCCTACTTTGCAGTATAGCTGGTCAGAAGTTCTCCAGCCTCCAGAAGAGTGTTTTTTTCCCATCAGATATATATTTGTGTAGAGGTGTTTTGATGTCCAAGTTAACAGAAGAACCCAGGAAGGACTCAGAGCCTGCCGGGTGTCCCACTGTCTGGCTGTCTTTCCCACGGCCTGCCTGGCTAGCCCTTGGACAGCCTCTTAGTGCTCACATTTCTTTAGCGGCTCCTGGCTCAATGCTCCCACAATTCACTGGGAACAAGGTGCCGGAGGTCTCCAGACTCTTAGTGCTTCCATGGTTCATGCGGTGGGAGTGAAGAGCTCCCTGCTTCCCTCAAGACAGGAAGGTAGAGAGGGTTTTCCTTAACCTATGGCTCCATTCCCTTTCATAAGAGCGTTTATTTCAATTTGATTTCAGCATCACAATCATCCACAAAATGGAATTGCCCCGACTGCTCAGTGATGATTCAGGCTAACCAACTTCAGTGTTTATCAGTCATCCTCCAGCCAAAAAAGTCATAAGCTCACATGAGCCTGACTAGGGGTTATCCAGTTAATGTAGTTAAGGCACGTCAGTTCTCTTTGCACGAGTTCTTTGATTATCCCAAAAGAATTCCTGATTTGCATGGATTCCTCTTTTGGAAGAGTTCACCTTTCCTGCTTAGTAGGACGTCACCTTTTGCCACAGGGGTGGGAATTCAAAATTAGGGCTGAAGGAGGTGAGAGTATGCTGGGGAGGGTGGTAGCAGAGGCAAAGAAGATTTGCATTGTCCACCGTGGAGTACTGCCAGAAAGCAGTAGAGGACAAACTGCATTAACTTTCAACTGACCATTATGTTCTCGAGAACCTCGTCATTGCAACAATCCTTTTGTGAAGACAGATGGGGGAACTGAAGCCAGAATTGCAGACATATGGTTTTTCTGCAGGAAATGCTGGCTTCTTTCAGATGCCCTGGGGCCAGTGTGACTGATGAGAAATGTGAAGTTACTTCTCAGGATAGAGAGGAGCCATTCGGGATGGGGAATAACAGACCACATCCCTACTACAGAATCAACTTAGAAAAATCAGCTAGTGGGTCCTTGTGTTTTCCATGATGACCTTGCCAATTCAACCTCTCCTTATCTGTTTCTTTTGGATAGTCATGGGAATGAAATTTGAGAAGAAGTTAAGACCACTTGTGTCTGCTCCTCCTTGCTATTCCAGTACCTCCACACTGGAGAAGATACTTTCCTAGCCTTAACCCAGTTGTCCAGAGAAAGGCAAAATAACCCAACAGTCTCTGTCTCGTGTTGTGCTGGAGAATTTTATCCCCACTTTAACCACGGAGGTCTCTTCTTTCCCAGGTGTCCAAAAAAGCAGCCCCATAGTGAAGTGCTTCTTCCTTCTGAAAAGTAGGGATATCATGTAATAAATAAACACTGGGTTTTTAAATGTCTCATAGGAATGCAGAAAGCAGTGGTGATATATATTTGCTGGGCTAACTGTATGTGGGAGAAAAGTTAGACAAGATTTCAGGCACAAAGCACCCTTCCTCGGACTAAGTTTGGACAGGGAAACTTTTTATTTGCATGGGTTTTTTAAAATATATATATTAAAAAAAATCTAATTTCTTAATTTCCTCGCTGTTTATGGACTGAATACAGTAATGAACCATAAAAATAATAATAATAACACCCCCCCCCAAAAAAACCCCCAAACAAACTCTACCTAAGGACTCCTCCCTGAAGCATGTGCCTCCTACTATTGGGTTGCTGAAGCCAATCTGTGCTGTGTAGATTATCAAGGAGAGTTACAAAGAAATGAAACCATTTTTTCTCTCTTTCTTTCTTTCTTCCCCCTCTGCCCCTCAAGAGGTTGAGCCCTGAGTTGATTCATCGTGCTGAAACACTCTCCATGAAAATGAAAATTGACCTGGTGTATGGAGGTGTGGATAGTGAAGAAAGACAGTAAAAGAGAGGCCATAAATATTAAGACATACAGGCATACCTTGTTTTATTGCGCTTTGCTTTATTGCGCTTCGCAGATATTGCGTTTTTTTACAAATTGAAGGTTTGTGGCAACCCTGCGTCAAGCAAGTCTATCGGCACCATTTTTCCAACAGCATTTGCTCACTTCGTGTCTCTGTGTCACATTTTGGTAATTCTCGCAATATTTCAAACTTCAGGAACCACCACCCTGATCAGTCAGCAGCCATCAACATCGAGGCAAGACCCTTCACCAGCAAAAAGATTACAACTCACTGAAGGCTCAGATGATGGTTAGCATTTTTTTAGCAATAAAGTATTTTTTAATTAAAGGTATGTACACTGGTTTTTTAGACATAATGCTATTGCACACTTAATAGACTACAGTATAGCGTAAACATAACTTTTATATGCACTGGGAAACCAAAAAATTCGTGTGACTCGCTTTATTGCGAGATTCACTTTATTGCGGTGGTCTGGAACCAAACCCGCAATATCTCCAAGGTATGCCTGTATGTTATTGCTTCCCCTAGCCGGGGTAAAATATAAGCATCTCTGATTCCCATGGGAGGACATATCAGTTCAGAAGATATGGGACTCATCTCTTTCCACTTCAAGTACTGTGTAATGCCGCAGACAGTCATTTTCAAACCCCAGACAGTCATTTTCTAAGCAGAAGAGCCTTCCCATCCCAAGGTGCCTTTAATTTCTCAAAAGAGAATCAAGCCAAAAGAGCAACTGCGCCCAACGTGGGGCTCGAACCCACGACCCTGAGATTAAGAGTCTCATGCTCTACCGACTGAGCTAGCCGGGCTTGCTATTTATGGGCTTTGCCCGGGCTCTCATGGGTCTTCCTGAGTGGTGCGTTACAGATTTTTTTTTTTTTTTGGAAGGTTTTGTGTCTCCCCAGTGAAACACAACCCCAGCTGAGCGCACTGCACCTCTCCCAACTTGCCCAGATAAAAAAACCCAGCTGATGCGAGAACCATCCCTGATCAGCTTCCAGCTCTTCTGGCTGCAGAAAGGCATGCACCTTGGAAGTGTTTATTTTATTTATGGCCTGCATCCAGTTGATCTCCACTTGGAGTCTTAAAAATGCCTGCCGAGCTAAAGCAGGCACAGCCCAAAGTTCAAGAGCACGAGGAAGGGCAGGATGTCTTGCTGCTCGGGCGGGCTGCCAGCAGCCGGCCAAGGAATAGCGCCAGCAGGAGTCAGGGGGTGGGCTGGGAACCGGGGAAGTGCATGGCTAAGTGCTGTGAGCTGCCTCCAGGAGCAAGAGGGCATGGGGGGGGAAAGCAAGGAGAGAAATCCTGGGTACCTGGATTCCAGGTCTGACAAGTTTAGTGACGAATAAGAGCCCTTGTGGAGAGCTAAAGAAAATATTACTAGGACTTTTAGGCACAACAGCATGGACCAAAGAGGACAAAAATATGACCAAATATCTATATTCAAAACTAAATCAAATAACACCCCCAAGGTTCATATGGGGGGGGGAGGACTGGTGTGTGTGTATGCGTGTGGGTGTGTATATGGGTGTGTGTATCTGTGGGTGTATGTCTTTGTGAATGTACCTGTGGGGGTGTTTGCGTGTCTAGGGTGGGGGAATGTGTGTATCTGTGCATCTGGGGGGGTGGGGGTGTATGTGTGTGTAGCTGTGGCTGTGTGTCTGTACGTATCGGTGGGAGCATGTGTTTGTGTGGGTGGGGAGGTGAGGATGGGGGTGTTTCTGTGTGTGGGTGTCTGGAAGTAGGTGTATGTGTTTGTGTCTGTTGGTGGGCTCTGGGTGGGGTGTATTTGTGAGTGTGTTTATGTCTGTTGGTGGTGGTCTGTGTGTGTGCGGTGGGGGGACGGGGGTGTAAAATGCTGAATAGCTGGCGTGCATGAAGGATGCATGTGAGGGGCAGAGATCAAAGCCCTCCAGAGCAGCAAATCCAAACCTCAGCATGGGTCAGAAATGCGCCAGTGCATTTGCACAATGCCCTTGCCTGCTTGAAAAGCCCAGGCCCAGCTTTTCACCGGTCATGCATGACACAGGCCTGACATTGTTTTGCTCCAGGAATTGATCTCTCTATATAATGTAGAGCTGCCATTTCCTTGATCAGCCCAGACTGTAACAAAGACATGCTCTTTGCTCCCCGCTGTAGCCCTCTCTCCTCCAAAACAGGCAGCAACCAAGTCACAGCTAAAGGGGGGGAAAGCAGAGGCCCTTGCAAGCCCTACCAGTCATGACAGTTTGGGAAACTCTTGTGAAGACTCTATTTTTCTGAATAAACTGCAAGCTGGTTAGACAAATGTGGCCCATGAGGTCCATAGGGAGGGTCTGAGCATCCCAGAGATGCAGGCGGGGCCGAAAGGGGCTGGAGCAGTCATCTGGTCCAGCCTCTGGCCTGAGAGGCAGGATCAGCCCTGTCCAAGCTAGCTAAAGCAGCCAGCAAATGTAAAAATGTGGGGGGGAATTTGATAATGATCACTTTTGGCAACCAGCCTGACATTTTCTTTAAACAGAGCCTACTTGTGGGGTTTTGGGAGGTGGTGTGGGTGGGTCGGAGAGGCTTTATTTTGGTTTATGGCGGGGGTTGCCTTTGGATAACATGAGGAGGGAAAATAGAAACAGAGTGGCTCTTGGAAGGGGAGAGAAGTCCTTCTCTCATTTGTGAACAGAAAAACAATTCCTTCTTGCTCCTACTTCTCCTGTTTGTGAACGGGGAAAAAAAAAAATCCTTCCCTGACCGGGAATCGAACCCGGGCCGCGGCGGTGAGAGCGCCGAATCCTAACCACTAGACCACCAGGGAGGAGACAGGAGCTGGTACCCACCTGCTGCACTCAAGCAGCTCTCCACCGCTGAAATATCCGATTTTTCCGGTTCAAAGTGCAGAGGAGATGGAAGAGTCAAGCCACAGGCCATTTCCTACTATATGAATTCAGCCTGATCTGTATTCAAGTTCTCGTTTTGCTTCATAGTCACCCGCGAGTGATCACAAAATGAAGGCAAACATATCTGCAAAATGCCACCTCTACTTTGTTTTGCATTGACCCATGGCAATGCTCTGGTCTATCCCAACAGCTGCACAGGAGATTCCCCCCCTAAGCTTCACTGTCCCATGGCAATGCTTATGGGGAGGATGTTTTAGGGAAGAACAGTTGCAGGCTGATTTGTGTCCTAGGCACTGAGGCGGGGGGGTTAATACCCCGCTCTACCAGTTTCATAGGTAGAGAAGCAAACGTGTCTTTTGCTGCTCAAGAAGCAGCCCAAGGGTTGAGCATTTCTTCTTTCCTAAGGTGCAAGGATCATGAACCAGCATATGTAAACCTGGACTTGCCCTCTTCCCCTCCTGGGGTGCCCCAGCCCTGCCTGAAACATGGGTTGAGGTGCAGCCAGCTCTGTCCTTGCAGTGTTTCCTCACCCTCTTCCAAAGACAAATACTAATGTAATCTTCTCTCTGTGCTGTAACACTCCTTGCTTGCCTGTTTACTGGTCTGGTTTCCTGAGAAAATGTGTGAGGGGGTAAGGAGGGGGTTGGTTGGGTGGGAGGAGAAGGAATCTGGTTGGCCTGCTCCTTGGGAGCTGGAGGACTTTCATATCGGGGACTGTGTGAGAAGCAAAGATTTCTTAGGGACATACCTTGTATTGGAGCAACTGTGTAGTTGGGATACAGTTATACAAGCTTTGCAATGCAAGACATTCTTCATCAGGTATGATCCTGACCCAGTCAGACCTGATGAAGAATGTCTTGCATGGGAAAACTCATGCAAAGTAAGAACTACCTAGCTGGTCCAATACCAGATGTCACCCTAAGAAATCCTTGCCTGTTCTAGATCAGTGGTCTCCAAAGTGGGGTGCGCAAGACGATCCACTGGGGTGCGGGAAGAAAATACTAGAACTTCTATTTATATTTATATAAATATACATATATTGGGGGTACATGCTCAAAATTGTTTTATTGATAGGGGTGCGCAAATATAAATATACATATATTGGGGGTGCGTGCTCAAAAATTTTTTACTGATCAAAAAAGCTTGGAGACCATTGTTCTAGATCACCAGGCCTACAACATCACATTTACACTCCTGCAGAGGGGATTAGTCAGACCACAGTGTCCCCTGGTGGAAGGGGAAAAAACACTTAGTAATAAGCATCCAGGAATTCATCTGCTTCTTGTCTGATGCAGGCATCAGAAGGCAAATTTCTAGGGGTGAGGTGGCTCTGTGCATACATTAAATGAAATAGGAATACAATAATTTGGACAATATTCTCCTTCTTCCCTTGGCCCTCACAGTCCGATTCCTAGCAGCACTGCTGATAGTGCCAGATGATATGATTGGTTATGACTTTCTGAAATTAGGTGTCATGACATGGGATAATGAAGGGAGACATTCAGCACCAGGCAAAACTTGCAAGACCTTATTCAAGTGAAAAACATTTCTATGAGCCAATGCATTGCTATGGCAAAACCTGTTCCCTGTGTGTTACTCCAGTCATGTCTGCATAGGAAGGGTTAAATGCCGAGTGAACCCAGGATGCTATAGGAGATACAGCACCCTCCTCACTCCCCCCCACCCCAGCAGCAGGCATGCTGCAAAGGGTAGCAACTCTCTGTCTTGACTTGCCTTGTTCCTTTCTAGGTATTTCCTTCCTTGGGAGTCCAGGACCTGGAGGAGAAAAGGGACACCCCCCCACCTTCTGCTGTACCATATTCTGTCCTATGCTAGCCCATGAGCTCTGGGTACAGGGGACCAAGCTCCAGGATGGTCCCTGCAGTCTTTCCCTACCCAGGGAGAGTCACTGGTGACATGGGTTCTGCCCTGGGGTGTCATATAGGAGAATGGCAGGGATGTTGCTACCTCTGTACAATTTTGGGAAAGCCTTTGGGGCATCCTTAACATAAGGGGAGGAGCATCCTGTACCATGGTGGCGGTAGGAAAAGAGGATCAGGAATGCCCAGATATCACACTACTAAGCTTCTTAGGAGCACCTGGCCTCCTCTCCTGCCAGGGGGCTCCCAGTGAAACATTCCCCCACAGCCCAGCTCTGCCATCAATTCCTTGCTCATCTCCCTGAAGTGTGGGCCATGCTAGGAAGTTTGGTCAACCAATCAATTCCTTGCTATGGTTTTGTAGGCATCAACATGTATACCCAATGCACTGTTAGGAACTAGGGCATGTGCAGTTAGGGAAGGTCATCTGGTAATTGGGTGACTGACAAATTCAGTCACCTCAGTGATTTATCAAATTGGTTCAGATAAACAAGGTTGAGTATACCTGGGTGGCTTAACAGGAGGTATAACAGCTACTGGACTTTCAGGGCAGGAATATGCTTCAAAAGGCAAATTGAATGGCTTGGAGATTTTATTGCAGAGACCTGACCAAACTTCCTTTCTTCAAGAGACCTTTATCTTATGCATAAGAGATAACGGCAATGCAAGGTTTCAGAAGAAGAGGGTAGAGGAGAGAGCAGGGGTAGGATACTTGGTTGAATTTCCGGGTACATGAATTTGTGTTCCTTTCTTTACTTTTCACTGACTCTTCAGAACATGTGGGGGTTAATGTAGTTAAAACAATAAAAGTTGGCCCAATAACAGATATCATAAAAAAGCCTTGCCTCTCAGACATTTCCTGGACCACCATGCTTTCCACAACACTGCAGCCCTGCTACAATAAACATCAGTTAATGATCATTCATTGCCTCCCTCCCTAGTAACAAAATACATTGCCCCTGCTTTGAGGTAGAAGCCAGATCCAGGACAGGTGCTTCATGATTTTTATCTCCACTTTAACTCTTAAGTTTTTCTGGGTCATGAGGGGGCTGTGTTGCAAGGCAGGTCACTTAGGTCCACTAGAGCTTCTGGGGTGGGAAGCTGGGGGATGGCTTACTCCATCGATGAAGAGAATTCCAGGACAGGAAATTCATGTACAGGGAGAGATAGCTAGCCACCTTAGTCTACAGTCAGGAAGAAGGCAGGAGAGAGTGGTATTTTAGTGAGGCAAGGTTCTTTGTGTAGATGTGATCTTTTTTATTAAACCAACTGAGTAGTTGGAAAAAACTTCTTTGACAGTAGGGGGCACTCCTGGGTTGAGCCGCCCACCTCCCTGCACCCGCCCACCTTCCAGGCTCTGAATGCCTCCCTAGGGGTGCCTGACATCCAGCCAACCCCCTTCTTGGAGCACACTTGCTAGCCTGGGGGTAACGTAGCTGCCACCACCCCAAGAGTGGAGTCACACTCGGCCCTGTGTCCTCGGGGAAACACAGGCCTAATGTCCTACGGGTACTCGACCCAGTACAGGCACTTGGGGCACTTCCCCAAGTCAGGGAGCAAAAAGGAAAGTCTCCCTTAGTTTGCAGACCCATGGGGTCTCCTGGGCATAATTTAGACCCACCCCTCAATAAGTCTCCTACACCGGTCACAAAGGAGGACTTTATTGATTACAGGGGTAGGGTGAAAATAGGGTACAAGAACAATATCCTAGAAATCCTAAAGAGCAAACAGTCTGGCTGAGGTAGCCTTTTGATCACGCATCTGAGTTACTGTCAGCTAGATATCTAATCAGATCTCGAGTAGCTTACTCACAAGCATCTTCCAAAGGCAGGTGAAGTTTCCCTCTGGAGGCAGGCCGTTTCTAGCTCATGAGCTATTGGGGAGAGAGCCAGTTTCAGATGGTGAATCTCCTCTGAGTCCCCCGTATGGCGGCTGGCCCCTCCTCCTGGGCAGTCTTAACTTATACAGCCCGTGACCTCATTCCCTGGCCCAGTGGAGGCCACTCCGGTTGGCTGTCAGCCAACCAATTTGAAATACATTACTTGTTGTCGGGCAGACTCCAGCCCACTAGGTAGATGCCCCTCACCCAGGTAGGTGATACCAGTCACATAGGCAGAGGGAGCAGGTTTCCCCCCTCCCTCAGGACTGTAGCCAGCTCAGGTTACCTAAAGAGATAGAGTAAGAGTGTGTCTCCTCTGCTGGGCCCATCCTAATCAAATGGTCACACCACAGAGATTTAATCACATTGTCATAGGGCAGTGATTTTGGGGAGAAACCAAGGTGGCTTTCTGCCACAGGGTAGTATGTGATCTTTTTTATTAAACCAACTGAGTAGTTGGAAAAAACTTCTTTGCAAGCTTTCGGGCACAATCACCCTTCTGCAGGCAATAAGAGAAAGTGGCTGCTGCTATCACTGTGGTTCCCATTTGGTATAGCTTACCTGGATACCAATAAACATGCCAATCAAAAGCAACCCAGATACCATGAATGAAGTTGGTATGATGGCTCATATGTTTATTGTTGTATTTTGCCTTCAACAGAAAAGACAAGGGAACATTTTTGCAACTCCAAAGACATTTTAATACAATTTATTTTTTGTTTTGCATCATAAAACACAGGATCTACTTGCTTAAAAATGTAAAATTTTAGAAATAATAATAATAATAATATGAAACTGTTCAAATCTAGAAATAATTCATTTTGTCCTTCCCTCCCAGCTTCTTCCTTTCAGTCCCAAATGAACATGAACCAAATTCCTTTGATACCTGGAGCTCTCTGTTCCCTTCAAGCCCCTGCAACTTTGCTTTGGGCCGTGTTTGTTAACATTTCAGAACCAGAGCCAGCAGATACAGTCTTCTAGTTTCAGAGATGGCCCCAAGCCTACAGACTCCCTCCTATCTCCTCCCAGGCTGACTCTGGACCTGAAGACGTGGGGCTTCCCATGAGACAGTCTACACTCTTGCAGCGTGAGCCTGGAGAGCAACACCATGGCCTAAATCTTTCAATTAATTTTTGTCCCTTTGTTGCTGATTTTTCTTTTTCTTTTGCTTTATCTTTACTAACTCTATCAAGCTAAAAAGTGTCTCCTCTCCACTGGGCTTTACCAAGAGTGAGCTCTCTGGAGTTACACAGCCAGAAACAAAAAATAAAAGGAGATACAATGTGATTATTAAATCCCAAGAAACAGAGGAAAGAGGGGTGTATGAAAGACAATATAAAACTAAATGAAGAACATTGAGAAAAATGAGTCAGGAAAAAAACAGACCGTTTCTTTTAATTGAATATTTAATGTTTCCATTAAAAATCAAAATACCTTGCTGTCTGTTTTTCAGATGGCTAAATATTCCAGTTCAAAATTTCAGCAGCCATTTCTCACAGCTCATGCCTGCTTTTTCAGACTGCGTATTAGAGAAAGTCGTTTTGGATGGAGCCTTATGTCTTGTCTGTGTTACAAAGGCTTTGGTGGCACAGTCCTACCAAAAAAGATTTTCACTGGCAAAACCCCTTAGTGGAGACATAGCCGAGGACTTGCTGGCATTGTTTAACCTCTTCTATGAGCAACATAAGCTGTACCAGAGTCTCTCAAATCAGGATCTGTGTATCCCTGGGGTTATAAAACATATTTCTGTACGGCATGCAAGAAGGAGGAATGGGAAAGAAAAAGAAGGGAAAAAGGAAATTGAAGAAAAGGGAAACAGAGAAAGAAAATGAACAGCTCTACATGATCTCATTGGTTGTTGCAGAGCTCATGGTATCATTGTAATGACATAACTTGTTACTTTTTTCCCCCCCATCTATGGCACAGAAGCATAGGAGCATGTCTCAATATACAAAACCTGAAAAGGGGTTACCCAGTGCCTTAGCATAGTCCTATAACGGGTTCATTTTATTGGTATCAGTGATCCCTGCATGAGAAACGAGCTGATGTTGGTTATGAGGGTGGGTTTTTTTTTGGGGGGGGGGGGGGAGGGGGTTGTTTGTTTGTTTGTTTTTTTACCATTCCTAGAAGACATGTCAGAGAAGTCATGTGCTGTAGACTCACCCTAAACATACACCTTTCAGGACCGTGCGGCCCTGTAAATTAGGGACACAGTCGGAAGTGGGTTTTCCTCCCCAGGCAGAGTAAAGGCAGGATTCTCTCACCCATGAAAGAGGCTGGAGAGTAAGTAAAGATAGGGGCCTCATAATTACCATTAAAAAATACCACCTGCCCCCCTTCATAGTCCACATAAATCCCAATCACCCTGAGGCTCTCAACCAAGGGAAGCAGGGTTACAGGAGTGGTGAGAGCTTGGTAGCGATTCTCACATTTCCCCACAGCCCAGATCCCCTCCTCAGGGTTAATGTTCATTCTTCCCTTCCTCCTAACCGATTCTTTTGCGACCCCGACAGCCCAGGCTCCTTCATCCAACACCTCCACCTCCCAGTAATACTTCCCAGAGGAGAAGCCTTCACAACCCAACACACAGCGAGAGGAATCAAATCTTTTCGGGTTGTCAAGTACTTGCCGCCGTGTGTCTTCCCATCTTACGTCCTTCCAGTCCTCTGATAGGACTAGGCGGGGATGGGCCGTTTCTGGATCCAAAGTCAAGTTCACTAGGCAGAAAAAAAGCAAGAACCAGAGCATCAGCAGCAGAGCTCAGTCCTGAGACGGGTTGGAGCCCTTCCTCACCCTCCCCAGCAGCCCTACGCAGGCTGGGGCGCTCCCTGCTCTCCTGCAGCTCAGGGGCTAGATCCCAGGGAGCTGCCTCTCTGCTGGGGCTCCTTCCCTGTTGCAGCTCCCTGCTCCTCCTGGTTGTGCCTACAGCACCAGGGAGAAGGAAAGGAGAGAGGGTACCAGCAAAAAACTGCCTGCAGGTCTCAGTCATGGAGGCAGGGTAAATAAGGAATAACGTAATTCGGGGCAAAGTGAGAGATTAGGGATGATTGGTATTGGTGGTTAGGGATGATTGGTAATGGTGGTTGAGGAGGACTCTGCTGCTCATGGGGGAACAGAAAACAAAGCTAGTAACAATTGTGAAGTCTTTAAATGAAGGAGCTTAAAGATTTCTCTCTCATGAAAAAACAACTTTAACATTTTCAACCCACTTGACATTTTATTTAATAGATTTCATAGACGTTAGGGCTGGAAAGGACCTTGGAAGATCATCAAGTTCAGCCCCTGCCTCAGGGGCAGGAAGTCAGCTGGGGTCAAGGGATCCCAGCAAGATAAGTGTCCAAATGTTTTTTAAAAGAGTCCAGAGTAGGTGCTTGCACCACCTCCAGGGGCAGTCTGTTCCAGGCCTTGGGGGCTCAGACAGTAAAGAAGTTTCTCCTTATGTCCAGCCTGAAATGGTCTTGGAAGAGTTTGTGACTGTTTGACCTTAGTACCTTGGGGCGCTCTGGTGAACAGGCATTCCCCCAGATCCTGGTGCACACCCCTTATATACTTATGGGAAGCTACCAGGTCCCCCCTGAGCCTGCACTCTTCCAGGCTGAATAGCCCCATGCCTCTCAGCCTCTCATCATAAGGTCTGTTTTCCTGCCCTCTGATCGTGTGCGTGGCTCTCCTCTCGAGCATCTCCACATCCTTTTTGAATTGCAGAGCCCAAAACTGGACACAGTACTCCAGCTGCGGCCTCACCAAGGCCGAGTACAAGGGGAGAATGACATCCCGGTATTTGCTTGAGAAGCATCTATGGATGCAAGCCAGCATTTTGGTCGCTTTACCAGCTGTGACATCACATTGGTGGCTATTTATGAGGAACGTTACCTAGTTCTTTGCATGATTCAATACTTGTTCCCCAGTCCTTTACTGTTATTTAATGGGTTTCACATTCACTTGGAATTGGCCAGAGCACACCTCCTCTCGCAGTCACAGGCATCCCCTTCCTGCTCTCCTTTCCCTACCTTGGAAATCCCTCCGCATCTCTTCCAGGTCAATATTTGCCTCAGTAAAACTGCTGATTTTCTCTTCCAGCTCCAGGGAAGTCTCCAGTGGCTCTGGGATCTTCTCTTCCCACCTGGAAGGAAATAGGCTTTTCCAGTTAATTATTGTTCGGGCCCATAATTATTCTCTGTGCCTCACGGTATCTATCATCTCTCAACGTGAATTTCATACTAAGAACTAGCTGCTGCTGAAATCCTGAATCCATTGAACTCCGTACCAAATTCCCAGTGGCTTCAGTGGAGTTGAGCATTCACCCAGGACTGCTTTTGTGCATACAGACCTCAGGTGAAGCTTCACTCCAGGAGCATCACAAAAGGTGGGTGCGTGGGCCATGAACCCCAAACACTGCCTAAGGGAGGGTGCTGGAATTTAGTAGGGGTGGGTGGCCATATGCCTCACCCTCCTGCCCTTCCCTCAGGCTTTGCACCTTCCATGCAGCAGCCCCAGCACTCAGGTGCAGCACTGGGCAGAGACAGGGAAGGAGGGCAGAGCAGCAGTGCTGGCCAGAGATTTGCTCCCAAGGGAAGCCACTGCCGTTGGGCAGGTGGGGTATCAGTTAACCCTCTTGCCTCCTTTTTTTTGGCTGCAGAATTTTGACTTTTAAATCACAATTCAGTATACATTTTGGCTGCAGCTTCCATGTCAACCCCTGTAGCAGCAACAGCTTGCCCTGGCCACTGCCCCTGCCCCATAAGCTGCCACTATCCAAGGGGCAGAACTGCCCAGTTTTGCCTCTACTTTGCCCACTAATATTTCATTAGTATGTTTAAAATATATCCTGGTAAAACCCATCTGAACCACAGGCAATAAAAAGCAGAGCTTGCACCTCGGGCAAACCCTGCAGGACAGCAGAGTGGGGGGTGGAGAGGTCTTCCCTACTTATAGGTTTCATAGACATTAGGGCTGGAAGGGACCTTAGAAGATCATCATGCCCAGCCCCCAAAGAGCTGCTGTGAGCGGTGGGATTCAAACCCCACCCCCAAAGAGACTGGAACATTAATCCAGTGTCTTAGACCACTCAGCCACACTACCACAATCATACTTTGTGGACTTAAAGTAGGCCCCACCTGCTGCTTGGACTTAAAACAGGCCCCAGCTGCTGCTTCCACAGCACGGTCTGCTCACCCGGGTGACAGCTCTTACAGCAGCAGTGGAGTGCCGTGCACCCGGCTGCTGCTGCAATGCCACGGGCACCATTTTAGTACCCCCACTAATGTTAGCACCCAGGGATACTGCTCCTCGTGCCCACCCCACGTGATCCCAAGGCCACATCCATCTCTGGCTTCCCTCAGAGGTTTATTCCTAAGTGACCAGTTTCACAACGGTTTGTACCATGGACATCTGAGTGGTAGGAAGTGACATGAGAGATTTCCACAGTGAGTCATCCAGAAGTTACTGGATGGTAATGACTTCTCCCATCACAGCTAATCTGTGTATAAACCTAGACAACTGGAGACAATTTATTTTTCTTTATATTTTTAAAAGAGCTGCTTTATGGAGAGGTCTGCCATGCATTTAGAAATCCATTGTTCCTTCCCTTCTGTCTTAGAGGAAGAAACACTCAATCTTCCTGATTAGGAAGACCCTGAGAGGGGTTATCAGGTCCCAACCACCTACTTTTGTCTGGGTCAACAGGGCCCAGCTAAGTGGCTTTGGTGGGCATCACACATGACAAAATCAAAAGACCAAGAAGGAACAGGAGTGGGGCCCCTTGGTAACAGTGACCCTGTCCCATGAGCAGCCTATTTAGATCAAAAGGTCTTCAGACCACACATGGTCCTGTTGCTATGTGTTTATACAGTATGATGGAGAGTTATAGACTTATGGTTTTCAGGCCTCAAGGCATTACTGCAATACAATGCTATTCATAGCACAATAAAATGATAGAGGGTGAGAAGGAGCCACATACCTGCTCAAAATGCTTCTGCAATCCTGCAAAGGCAAGTAAGAGAAGGAATTTTACTCCACGGTGAAATCAATGTGATTGCTTGCTTTGCTGTTAACTGAGCTTTTGAGCAGGACTGGGGAGAGCTAGATGCTGGTCCTTGCTGGGGAACTCAGTGTGGGGCTTACTTCACCTATTTGATGAACTATAAAACAGAGATTAGTAATACCAGCCTATTTTGTAAAGTGTTTTGATTTACTGATGACGACAGCTGGAGGGTACTGTAAACTATGTAAACTCAGGGATATGCCTAGTAACTAACTGCCAAATCATTTGTACTCCTTTGTATCGCTGGCTCTTTTAATCATAGACATGTGATAATATAGCTGCTAAGTTGTTTTTACATGTACATATTGCAGGGCTGGAATTTAGCCAGACTTTCCCAACGCTGCTGTGCTGGTGATATAGGAATTGATACATTTGCCCTTCAGCTCTTATTTCTCAGCCAACACAAAACAAGACTGGAGCCTACCAGAAGATTTCTAAGCACTGGAGAGGAGTGAGCAGCTTTCCAATAGGAGCAGTAGGGGCAAACGATGCAATTATTTTTAAAATGGAGACGGGCATATCTATAAAAGAAAATACACAACGTGGTTTCTTGTGAGAGCAGGGAACGGGTCTCCGTGGCCTAGGTGGTCTCTTCAAGTTCCTTCCTCTTCTCGCTTTAGGAAAGGGAGGTTACTGCTGTACTTCGGGCACCAGACTGAGGCCCAGGAAATGTATTTGTCTATCTGGAAGTAATTTAGAAATGCTAGTAGCCCAAAAAAAAAAGGTGGCAAACTAAAACGTCTGGTATTAAATAATGATGTAAACCCAATAGATAGTCTGGAAACCTGATGGAAGAATGAAAAATCAGTGGGGCCCTGTAGTATCAGGTACAAATTCCTTGCCCAACTCATCTTCAGAAGCAAAACTCCCCACTGCCCAACAGTCATCAAATAGGACACAGCCTTTCCTTGGCAAGAAATGCTTAACTCGTTAATGCATCTCCATTGCCACTACAAGCAGCCCCCACCCCAAAACAAAACCACCAAAATCCATGGTTCCTACACATTCCTTTCCCAAAATGTGATACACCCGATCCAATGCACCAAGTGTTTTCTTGGGTGAAAATAAACACAACTATGCCCCAGAAAGACTTTTCATAAAAATAAAATAAAGGACTGACACACACACACACCCCGCTAGGAGCACATTTGTCATAAAACAACCATTCCTTCTGATCTTATTATCCTGATGCTCAAATGAAATCTACTGAACACCTTTAAAGAATAACCTTAAGAGCAAAAAAATCACAAGCTGGCTGGACACCAAGAACTAAGGACTTAACATTCATACTGGTTTTATGGCACACTATATGTTATCTGGCTCCTGAATTCCTTCCACATATGAAAAGTGAGCATGACTCTTCTCCCTTTGGACAGGCTTTGATCTCCCAGTAATCAGCTTCTTTTCTTCTGATAATTGTGCACCCACTGTCCCTAGGAATGCCTTTCATCTCCTCCCACTGCTTTTCTTCACTATGCTGTGCCTGGATCCTCATCAGACCACAGGAAGAATGCCTTGCATTCAAAAAGCTCGTCTAACTCTATCTATCCCAACTACATAGTTGGTCCAATAAAGATACCGTCCTTGCATCTCTCAGGTTAGGCCAAAAAAGAGATAGTGTTATGTCTTGAAGGAAGCATGGAGTCAAACAAGGCAAAATATTTAACAGAAACGAAAAGAACCATGGAATATCTATGAATAGAAATCCTATGCTTAAAAAAATAGTATGGTATTACAGTTGTATGATGACCACCTAATCAGGACAGCGGACATGACCCTGGAATGCTAAGGGAGGGCAGACGAGCAATAAGAGCAGAAGATACAGTAACAATGAGTGACTGCAGTTATCCACCTATAAAAATGTCTCCTCTGGGAGTAAGAATGACATCAAGTGTCTGGATGCTGCTAATGATTGCTTTGAGAGCAACTAATCCTGGAACCTGCCAAAGGAGCAACAGCTCTTGATTTGGTCCTGAGCAGCGCATACAGCCTGGTTCAAGCATTACGGCTGAGGGCAAGTGAAACCCAGGGGCATCCGAACCCCAAACCTCTGGGCTTGGGCCTGCATGTAGGATGCCTGCCAAAGAATTTGGAAACATATGAAGCCCGGGGTGGAGGCGGAGGATGTTTGCCAGTAGTAGAGCCACTTATGGTTCTTGACTGACTCACAGATTTGGAATTGATTTGGCTGTTTTGGAACACACACACAAAAAAAAAAAAAAAAAAAAAAATCAAATCACACATTATCCATTGATGAGCTGTGCTGTTACAGTGACCACAATAGCATCAAATACAACTCTCCTTTGAAGGAGGGAACAAGCCAATAAATCCACCAGAGCAATATTTAACGTTAAAAAGTACTGAAAAATGAGGACGTTGCAGGAAACAAGTGTGGCAGAAGGCCTTGGACCAGAATCCTCCACTCCCTCACCATCCTGCTGGCTGGCCAAAAGTTCACTGCCACTGGTTGTAGTTTTCCTGCAACAAACATTTTTTGGGACTAATGCAGAGCTTACCTGCCTTCCCACGTGGATTGGGATCCCGATACAGGGTCAATGACCTGGGCAGATCTTTCTGAGCCCTGCCATGGGCAGGAGAGGGGCTTTAGGTCCAGCTCAGGACATGGCATTGCACAGGGGGAAATATAGGATGTACAAATCTGCACATGCGTCTTAAAATGCCATGAACACAGCTAACGTTAGCCATGTCTGTGCTACTTCCCACCAAGAGGGGAGCTGGATTTGGACCTGTGAGTATATCTAAACCAACCAGGATGCCCCCCAGCATGCCTTGTCCACTCCTGCTTGCATGCTCAGAAACCCTCTGGTGAAACCACTCTGGGGATCTCTCCGTGGTTGCTCTCAAGACTTCAGTCTGCGGTGTGTTTAAGGGCAACTGCTAGGGAGGAACCTGGGGTTTCTCTTCTTGGGTTATTCCAGATTTCACACGTGTGCAAAGCCATACCCAGGAGTGTGTGGGGCCTGTGCAGGGCCCAGTGGGGGGCGAGCGGACAGAGCCAGCAGTGCTTGGCAGCAGCGATTGTACATGGCAGCACCTATGTAGCACCAACTGCAGGGCCCCCCAAGCATGGGGGTCAGAGTGGTCACACCGATTCATCCCCGTCCCCCGCTCCCGGGACAGTCCTACATGTGTGACATGGAGCAGGTGAGTGGGGTGTGCTCAGGCATGTCCCGGCTTGGTCACCCTGACACTACGGTGGACACATGCCCTTAGATGCTGAAGTACCACTTGGAAGCGTAATGGGTGAAACCCAGGAGCCTTGGAGCCAACCCGACAGACTCTTGCATCCCTTTCCCCAGAACCTAACGAAGAGCTCAGCCCCAACCTGCAGGAACTCCACTGCCGGCTGCTGACACTTCTCCTCCAATTCAGTGATCAGGTCATCAAGACAGGCAATGTCCTCAGAGAACCTGGCAACTCTCTCATCCCTTCTCCTCACAATCTTCTCTTGCAGATCATCCAGGCGGGCCACCAGGAGTCGCTCTTGCTCGTGCACAAAATGGTGCAGCTCTTCCATTTCACACATAATCTTCACTTTCTCCGTTTCCAAGTCTTCCTGCAAGGAACAGGCATAGACAAGGAAGTAGTAGGAATTGGGGACATGAAGAGGGTCAGGGGGACATGTGACTGAGCACTCTAAGCCCAAGTTTTTGGATGGTCTAATTCCACTGTTTTCTGTGTCGATGTTCCCATTCACACGAGTAGGAATCAGACTGTGCATAAACAGGAAAAAGTTATGGTAATCGTCCATGGTTCATACTTTAGAGGAGCTTTTCTAATGCCATTCAAAAATTTATTTTCCTATAACTTCCCACAGGCTACAATAGGATTGGCGGGCTTTGTGCCTTAAGTAACAGAGATAGGCCTTTATCCAGATCCTTAAAAAAGGGTCTCTGAACTGATGAAGAGATGCTGGGGAAGGTAAAAATGAAACAAATGAGGGGGGAAAAAAAAAGAGCACTAGATTAATCCTCCCCTTCCTTTGTGTTTTAAATTATGACAATCCTGGAATCCACCCAGCTGACAGGGGCGCTCAGACATCCATAGTGCACACAAGAACATACAACAATATATGGATTTCTCCAAGGACACATGTCTGGGTGTGCCACTGTGCAGTACACTCCATATGCTAGCTTGCACTCCATGTGCAAACACAGGAACCAGGACAGTGTAGCAGCTCTGACAGTCCACTGGGGCACTGCTCTTAGGGTCTTCATCCTGGCCATACTCAGCGCTTTTCTAAGGTAGCTGTAGGCAGGATGGGCTTCGCAGTGGTAGGGAGAGGGTGTAGGCATGCCCACAAGCCAGGTCTCACTGTCACCACCCTGCATGTTAGACAAGGCATGAGGTGGATGTGGGGTGGGGAGGGACAGAGAACAAGGAGCCTCTCTTAAGGTCCTAACACAAGTGACATTTTGTCATATGATTGGCCCCCTAAAGCACTCTACAGCCGTGTCCTTACAGAAGAGCACTGCTGCAAAGCACTTTACAAGTACCCAAGCCCACAACAATCTGAACCCTCATTATGTCGGGGTTCAGCTGAAGGTGCTCCAAAGCAGAGCAGCTTCATTAATTTGTGTCAGCCCACACCGGGAGCAGACCTTGGCCGATGCAGCCCAGTCCTGCTTCCAGTGCTGTCAAGGTGAAGGGGGCTGTAATCCATCTACCCCACTCTCCAGCAGTCTTGGCAAACCTAGGGTTATCATATTTCCAGTTCCAAAAAAGAGGACACCTGTCATGCAGGGAGAGGGGGATATCTGATATTGTGGGGGGCAGTAATATGGCACTACCTTGCCCCTGCCTATTTTGTTGCCTCACTCCCAAGCCACAGCCCCCCAGCCATGCTGGTGCCCCTCACTCCTGATGCCCACCCTCTCACACCCCCAAACCCTGCCCCTGCAAGCACAGGCACTGGCCCCAGTGCCACCAGGCCAGCTGCACAGCTCCCTGATGCTCTCTGCCCACCCCCTTCCCCTGCTGGAAGGGCATGCATGCGGCACGCACCTCCCCTGCCTTGCTGCAGCTCCAGACCCACCCCCCATACCATGCACATGCAGACACGGAGACACACAGCCTCAGGCCCCCCACAGACTTACCTGTACCCAGCTGCCGGCCTGCTAACACCCCCTGCCTGGCTACATGACGGCCATGTGTGTGCCCTGCCTCCAGTCACCCTGCCCCCAGCCTCAAGCAGCTCCTTGCTGGGGAAGCCGGGAGCAGAGCAAAATCCTGGACGTTTGACCGTATTTTAAAAAACCACCAGACTGAGATTGGAGGATCTAAAAAGAGGATGTCTGGGAAAACCTGGATGTATGGTAACCCTAGGCAAACCTCAGACCAAGCACCCTCCACTCCCTTCCCCGCTCTTATTCTGAAGATAGTGCCAGTGCTGGGAGGGGCAGGCCTAGGGCAGAGCTGCTGCAGACTCACAGCCACTCCAAACTGCAACAAAATCCTCTAACCCCTGGGACCTAACAGCAAACATCTTTCGGGTCCAGGGGATTTCTGCAACTCACAGTGCTTTCTGCAAAGCACCATGAGTTACAGTGGGGAGCTGCATGTCTCTCAGCATCCTTAGGACTTCCTCAGATAGGCCACTACTGTTATCCTGGCACTGCCTCAGCAGAGGCATAGTCCCTAGCTAGTGCCCTTGGTGGGGAACAGAAAGAAGGAGATCAGTTTGTGACTCTCCAGCCACTCTACATACTGCACTACAAGCTCCCCTCAGGCATCTCTGGCTGCATTTTCCCGGTAGTGCTCAACGCTCTTGGGAATTTGCCTGAGCTCCAGGGCAGGACAGGGAGTTGCTCTACCACAGATGGGAACCCTTCAGAAGTGAACACGGGCAGAGATTCATGGCCACCTACCAGAAAATCGTGGCTTCTTTTCTCTTCTGTTTGTCTTTTTCCCAGGAGCTTCTCTCTCTCATCTTTCAGAACCTGCAATCGGACCCGGAACTTTTCCTGAGCAAAGAAATAATGTAGATATTGACCTCTGCAGGGCTCTCCCCCTTGGCTTGTGCTGGGTGGAAAAGTTCGGCCCCAGAAACAACAATTTGGTAGCAAATATGCAATGGAGGTTTTAAAAATTGATTCAGTTTAGCAGGGAAAAATGTCCCCATATCGACAATAATTCTGTGACAAGGTTTCTCTCCAACAATTCACTGGATCCTTTCAGTAGTTACTGATAGCGTAGCCCTGGTCTTTTATACTCCATAACTCTGACCTCTGAGAGATCAAGATGGTTTTGAACAAAGAAGTGAATTATTTAAATACACACCATGGACAAGAAACAAGTATGTTCCTTGCTTACTAAAGCATTGTGGCACATATTCTTTTTTAAACAAGTGAAAACACTCATTAACTTCATTTACAACTAAACATCTGTTTAGAACTGTGCTGAATTTGGTCTCTTTTTTTCAGCTGAGCCAGTTTGGCTTAATACACAAATTCTGACGAATGTAGTTTTTAAGCAGAAATATTAGCGTATCACCTTAAATTTTACTCCCCGACATTAATCAATAAAGCTGAGAGAGGAGATCAGTAATTTTGGGTGCTTATGTGTATAATCACTAAAGTACCCCAGGAAATTATTTATTTACTAGCCAATTGCCCATCAAGAATGACGGAGGGGTGGGGGCAGGCGGGGATGGAGCACTGCTACTGTAAGAGTGAATTTAGTCAGGCTTTTGGCCTCTCTGACTAGAAAAAAATAGACAGAGACCAGAAGTGCTGATACTGCTTATTTTAGTTATATGTTTTGAGATAAAAAAAATCCTGCATTATTATTCTGTGCACAGATCTCCAATTAAGTAAGTTTGTCTTAGTTTCTTCAAGGTCGTATTTTTTTCTCTTTATCTGTCTTAAGTATAAAAATGCTTAGAAACTTAGGGAGGGGGAGGATTCCTTTGAAACAGACAAGCGGGTGCTTCCCCTTGCTGTACGAAATCCTCCCTGTGATCACAGTATAGCCCTCAACAGAGAAAAGCTGGCTCTGTCAGTTCTGATTCAACCACAACGCGAAGTTTGATTTCTTCCATACTACCCACCACCCTGTGCCACCGTCACTTCCCAGGAACAGCAGGGAGCTTGCATCCATCGCTCTGTGCTCCGCGTCTGGGCAAGTGCAACCCACCCCGCCCTCCACATCGGGCTCTGTGCACCCCCCACACCGCTCTGTGTTCAACCCCGCACCAACCCCCCCCACCATACTGTGTCCGGCCCAGCGCTCCAACACCCCCGCCCGTGTCCAGCCTTTGCCCAGAGGCAGATTGATGTGGACTGGGGCCCTGGGCAAACACAAAATTGGAGGCCCGCTCCCCCCATGGGAGTTGAGCAGCCACATGCCCGCCTCTTCTCCCTGCCCTTCTGTCTCGCTATGGCCAAACATACACAAACACACCGACACACAGGCACGCACTCAGACAGATGCACGCTACTTTTACTCACTGCACGTGGACACAGATACAAACATATACTCCCTGCCAGGAACACAGATGCATCCACACAGACACACACGCACGCGCACATGGGCATGCACTCTACTCACTCATTCTGCATATGGACACACAGAGTCAAACAGACTGTCCCTTCCATGAACACAGACATACGTATACACATGCATGCACACACACGCACGCAGAAGCAGATGCCCTCATGTGCACAGACAGATACACAGATGCGCAGATGGACACTTGCATGCACACAGACACAGATACATACTTTCTCCTCCCAGGACCTCCCCTGTCTCCATCACGCTGGGGTAGCCCCCTTCCCTCCCCCCCACCCCCAGGGCTCTGTCTCACTCCCCACCAACCTCTGTTGCACTGACCAGGAGGGAGCTGCTGCCCAGCTGTGTCCCTGCAGCTGTGCATGTGTACAGGACTGGGTTGGCTCAGACTGGGAGCACTGCACCGTGCCTCTCATATGGGTGACAGCACTGGAGGGGCAGCTACAGGGGGATAAGGTGAATTTTGGGGCACTACCCCTCCCCGCCAGCACCG
This sequence comes from Crocodylus siamensis, assembly GCF_052110815.1. NCBI lineage: Eukaryota > Metazoa > Chordata > Crocodylia > Crocodylidae > Crocodylus > Crocodylus siamensis. The sequence goes on from NC_143409.1 coordinate 47,686,471, forward strand.
GGCCGCACTCCTGGCCCATCCACCCCCCGCGCGGCGCTGCATTGCCAGCCAGCCGGCTGGGCCCCTGCCTGCCACCCCCCCAGCTCCATTGGGGAAGGGGCCCGCTCCTGACTGCAGAGAAACAACTGCAAAAGCTGGGATTTTAAACGTGGTGCCATTTTTGTCTCCCTGCTGGGAGACAGCAATGTGCTGAATTTGAAACCGTGGCTTTCACTTTCCTACTGATCAGGATCTCAGGCCCCAAACTGGTAGAGGCGCCTTGGCTCATGCACAGCTGGCTTGTATATTAACTTGTAGCTGGCCCCCCTGCCCCCCCCCAGCATCTGCCCAGCCTGCTCTGCCGGAGCAACGCCCTGCCCATCTTTCTTAACCCACATTCCCCCTCCAGCCTCTGGTGTGGCTGCTCCTTCCCCCACAGCCACTGTTGGGGGGCGGGGGGGGGGATCTCCCTGCCTGAGGCGGTGAAGTCCGCACAGCCAATTGCTGCCGGCCTTCTCAGCAGCACGTGCTCAGTTGCCCAAAAGCCAGCCAGACAGCGCCATTTATTATATTAGAACTGGTTCTACACTGCCCTTCCAAGGTGGCAGCACAGGGCAGCTTACAATTAGGGTGGATAAAAAGCAATGATTTGAAAAAAATTGGATTGTTTTAAACTTAAAAATCTGATTTTTAAATTTAAAACTTTTTTTATTTTTTTAGGATGCTTAAAAAAACAAACAAACAAACCCAAAAACCTATTTAAAGATAGTTTTAATTTAAGATGTGTTAAAGCTCTTGGATCTCATCATGGGATAGGGATTATAACTTCTAATTATATACTATTTGAGACAATATATTCATGTAACCTTTTTAGAAAAGTTTTATAAATAGGTCACAACAGGCTATGGACCCAATCTTAAGGGGGTTCCCAGAGGCTTCTCTATAGATTAGTAAAGATTAAAGAAAACCACTCTATCCAGTAGGACTAAGTGCTCAGTCTAGAAAAGCCCATTAAGCAGCTCTGTGATGCTTAGTTTTTGGTTCTCAAACTGTAGATTTGTGTTTCCAGAAATAACAGTCCTTGGTAACAGCAATATATGGAGATAAGAGATAACAGACCCACCCATTAGCCCTCTTGTCTCTCTGCAAGTGTGTGTACATGGAGTTAAGCCCTTACCCTCTCTCTAAAAGTGCAAAGTTTTAAGAAATTAAATGAATAAGGGATATTAAACAACAAGAATGCACTTTTTGTAGAAAATGATGAATAAATCAAGGCTTCCTGAGCAGTGATTTAAACCACGATTTAAATCGATTTTATTTAAATCATGGCTTGAATTGATTTAAATCAATTTGATCAAATCCACCCAGCTTATAAAAGACAAAATAACTTGCAGATCTAGAAGTTGGCCATGAATTTCCCATTCCATGCAAAATTGTAACTTCAGCCCCTTGCCTGTTACAGGAAACTGCAATATCCTACCTTATAGTCCTGAGCAGCTTCCTCTATGGGAACCACAGGATGAGCTTTGTGAGCCTGAGACTCCCTGCAAATCAAGCAGATGGGGGTATGATCTTCCTCGCAGAAGAGTTTCAGAGATTCCTGGTGTTTCTCACACACTTTCTCCCCTCCTGTGGCCCCTCTTGCTGCATGCAAACTCAGCTGTTTTGCTATTTCAATAATTTTTGCCAGCTCTCTGTTTGGCCTGAAGTTTCTCTGCTGGGCAGTTTCATTGCACCGAGGGCAGGAGAAATTTGCATCCGATTCCTCCCAGTTCTGAGTGATGCAGGCTCGGCAAAAATTGTGCCCACAGTGGATAGACACAGGGTCTTGGAAATACTGCAGGCAGATGGAGCAAGAAGCTTCATCTTGGAGACTGTCTACAGCGGTTCCTGAATCCATGTCGCCTGGCAGAGAAAGTGACAGAACTGACCGGCGCGCTGTGGAGTCTGAAGTGAAAAGGCTTATTTTGAAAAGTTGCTGTTAAATCAAGAGCAAGTGAAGAAGAGTCCCCGCTCTATTAAGTGCTAACTGTTTTGAGACTTCCAGCCAGAATAGGGACTGATTCAAAGTGAAAGTGATTTGCATAGCCGTGTAGTTGCTTCTGTTGCAAGCCTAAACGTGGATAAATTAGTCACTAGCTTCGGGAAGCAGTCTTTGACTCAAAAGGCCATTTTTTAGTAAACCTTTTCTGTTGTATTATTTTCCAGTATAAAACTGGGCACTGATAGGCCTTTTTACACCTATTTAAAGTGCAGTTGGTAGAGAAGTCTCTACTACTGTCTAAAATTAATATAAACATACCTAGAAGCCCTACCCTCAGCAGGGATACTTCAGGCCAGCTCTACTGGCTGCAGCCTTAAAAAGTACAGGCCAGACACCATTTTTTTTTACTGCTAACTGTATTGTTTCATGCCACTGTTAGAAATGGAGTATTGTTACAAATGCACAGCTTGCATCTTGCACCTGATAAGAAAGAAACACTGTCAAGGACTTTTTTCCTTGCCCAGCCTTGCCACAGCTCTTCTTATACTAAATCGCAGACTCTCCCCCAGCTTCTCCCTAGCCTCTCTCATGCAGATTACAGAAGCTGGAATTCAACTGACTGTGTCCTTGAAAGGGGGGGGGGGTTTAAACTCTTGGTGACCTATAGTACTCTCTGAGCATGCTTAATTAGCTGATGCATATTTACCTCTCCGCCCTGCATACTTAAGTAGTTAATTATAATATACATGCGATATATGTAGTGATGTAACCACATGTATGCTCGTATGAAACGGAAGTGAGCTGTAAGAGTTCCTGTTTCTGCACATGTGCCCAGGAGGAAAAAGATAAATACAGCCTGCAAAATTCCTTGGTGGGTTCAGAGTAATCTGAGTTTTTGACTCTGCTCTGACCCTATTTGCAAATACACCTTTTGTGCCATCTAATGAGTGTGTGTCTGTGATTTTAGTGGCCTCCAGAGAAACGAACCGCTTTTAAGCATCACCACAATTAGCCCCAGTGATTTTACTGCATTAAGCACCAAAACTGGGCAGCTCATTCAACGCTGAGGTCTGTTTTTCACGACAGAGTTTCCATCTCTGCAGCTGGGCATCCACTTTGGGGCTAGCACGTGTATGCTGGGGCAGCAGCATGCTTCTGCACAGAAAGGTGCAAGTTCACACTATGACTATCGGTACTTGCACCACTCCAAACCTGGGAATACACCGGTGAAGATGCTCTGGTATGGTCTCCAACAACTGGGCTGAAGTACCCAGGAGACTGCAGTCTTGAGAGTGGCCACAAAGACAGAGCCCAGACTAGCCTCCGTTGGCTACATATGTGGACTGCTCTGGGCCCGAGTACAACATCACAGGCATTGAGCCTCACTGGCATTGGTGTAATGTAAGATGTGATTTTATGATTTCTAGTGGAGTTTGTTTGCCATATATATGCCAAATAAACCATGTGCGTGCGCATGCGCACACACGCGCACACACACACCCCATCCTGTAGGCATATAATGAACGCCCAGATGTAAGACGCAGATGCACACATTCAGACTTGTTTTTCACCATTATTTTATGAAAACCCCCAACTCCCAACACACCTTTGTCTAAAATACAGCCATGTAAGAAGGTGCAATTTTGCCTCTTTTCTGCTTACTTGCCATCAAAGTTACTAAAAATCAGATCATTTCTATTTTCTCCTTCATAAGCCACAAAAGCATTGCAATTCAAGGTCTTTACAGCTCTAAAAATATGAAGTTCATTCATAAAAAAATTTCCAATCATTGTGAGAGTCACAAAAAGGAACATTTTTTGGCTTAAGAAAACACTCAGATATAGAGACTAATTTTCTTCCCCCTGCCCCGCCCAAAAGGTTCCTCTTCTCCATCCCCTACACTCCCCCACAGTATCTTAAGCAGCTTCCAGACTCTGAGAGAAGTAACAAACGGTTTGCCCTTACCCTGATCTAGCCTCATCTCATTCTTCTCTCTTGTTCACAGGGGGCAGAAATGCATTTTTGTCTCCAGGAACACCGAGATGGGATCTCGGAGGCTAGAGGAGGCTATTTAATGGGCTGAACTGGGATACTTACTGGGGACAGAGGTCAAGCCAGGACCCCTTCCCCAGCCAGAACCAGGGGCAGATTCTCTCCCCAGTGAAAGGGGCCGGTGGGAAAGCAAAGATCAGGGCCTCGGTATCAGCATCAAAAAATGACATTTGGCCCCCTTCACAGTCTAGGTAAACTCTGATCTTCTTGGGAAACCAGTTCAAGGCCAAGAAGGTGCAAGGAGAGGCAAGAGCAAAATATAGGCCTCCCCACTGTCCCACGGCCCAGATCCCTTCTTCAGGGTTAAAGTCGATTTCTCTCCTCCAGCTCACAGACTCTCGAGCCACACCAATAGCCCAGGATCCACATTCTCCGACCTCCACCTCCCAGCAGTATCTTCCGGAGGTGAAGACCTCGCAGCCCAGCACACAGTGAACGGGATAAAATCTCTCAGGATTGTAGGCCACAGGTTGCCGTGTGGTTCCTCGTCTCACACTGCTGCGATCCTCAGACACGATGAGGTTGGGATGAGCCGTGTCTGGATCCAGAGTCACCTTCACTAGGAAAAAGAACCAGAGCGTCAGGGGCAGCACTCAGCCTGGGGGAGGCTGGGGCCACCCACACCCGCCCCAGCAGTCCCACGTGTTGGCCGAACACTTCCCCTCCACCACTCCTCTCCCAGAGTTGAGTCACGACTCTGCCATACTAAACCAAGAATTTATTAAAACCCAAAGGACTGCATATTCAGAGTTAATCCCCAGAGGACAATGAATATGCTAAAAGGTCTAAGAACTGGGAGCTGGAAAAAAAACCCCAGGAGTAAGGGTTAGGGGCAGGAGAAGCCCTGAAGAAAGATTTTCTGCATTAGAAAGGAGGCTTGAGAGAGAAAGCCTTTTTAGGCCGGCAGGCAGGCAGGAAGCCATGGGCAGCAAGGGAAGTGGCTGAGCATGTTTTGCTAGCTGCGGGGATCTGGTGGAGCTGAAGGAACAGATCAAGGTTAGTAGAAACCAAACCACAAGTCATCTGCCTTCCTAAACACTGATAAGCATCCAAAGACTTCCCAGAGAGGGGCAAGTTAGATTGGGGCATGCATCTCAGAAGCCTTCTGCTCCCCATTACTGCCCTACATGATTCATTTACACTTTCTTTAAAGAGAAAGCACAAAGGATAAGAGAGATACCGCAGCCGTGATGATCCAGAAATTATGCAAAAGGCAAGGATTTGTTGGGGTGGTATCTTTTACTGAAACAACTACACAACTGGCAAGCTTTCGGATGCAAGGCATTCTTCCTCAGATCAGAGGGAGGTCATCTGAGGAAGAACATCTTGCATTCAAAAGTCTGTCTAACTTGATTCCAACTACATCGTTGGTCCAATAAAAGATACTACCCTAACAATTCTTTAAAGAAAAGAATTGTTGACTTTGTTGGGCAAGCTTGAAAGCATTACATCTGGAAATCCTTGTGGAGAGCTGGTATGTGCGATTCATCAATTGGGGATGGGCTGTATCTTCACAGGAGGGGCAATTATTAGAACTAACTAATTAGAACCATCACTACTCCAAGCTCCCCTAATACTTTGTAGCCATGTACTGGGGGGGAGGGGGGGGGTTGGAGCAGTGATGAACCAGATTTCCCTTATTTCTCATTTTTGGACAGGATAACAGACCTATAAGAAAGTGGCAAAATTATGGTTCATTGGGACTTAGGAGATAAAGCTGATTTAGGTACCAGATATCACCCAACCAGGAGAACAAGCTTGAAATATGTCTAGCATGCCAAATGGGTACTAAGTGCATGATCAGGGAATGCACCTACATAGCTAACTGTGTGTTAGTCAATACATTTTGGAAAACTCTGGACCTGTGTACCTGCGCATCTATCCCCTCCGTCAGCAACTGGATCTCCTGGCTGATGGCAAATAAAGCTCATCTGGTTATATTTACTGTGTTTCTTCACCTGAACCATGTTGAAGTAGGAGCTGAGAGCCCCTTGGGAATGATAACATCAGAAACTCTTTGCAGTGCCTTTCTGTATCAGGAAGGTGTTTGCTCACATCTATCATACCTTCCTGGCAGGGGAAGCACTGTGACCATGTAGGCGGGTGACCCAGGGCGAGGTGTGGATCATTTTGTTTGACCAAATGTTTGCTCAGGGTTGCCCCAGCATGCATGCCCAGGGCAGGCGCTTTTATTTTCCCTTTTTGGGCTTCTGGTGTCTGAGGACACCTGAAGATCCCGATGGCAGTGAGCTGTGCGGAAGCAGCCAGGAGGGCTGCGGCTTCTGGAGAAGTTGAAGCAAGGCGAGCAGCAACAAGACTGAGCAGGAGAGCATAATCTGTCCAATTCTGAATAACAGGCAGCCCAACGCACCCCACGAGCCTCCCCAGTAACATGCCCAGAGAGGAATTCACCAGGAAAGTGCTGCAAGACCTATTACAGGTAAATACGGCTAATTTGTTTTACATGATTTACCTAGAAAGGAGAAGAAAGAAGGGGAAGAGGGCTTATAAGAGATAGAGACCCCCACACTATCCCTAGACATGGAGGAAACCATCAGGCAGCTGAAGGAGCTGGCTAAAAAGGTGGGATCCCAGCCAAACCCAGTAGGGGAGCAAAGCACAGAGGACAGGGAGGCAGAAGAAGGAGCAATGGAGGTGACTAAAGAGACCCCCAAGGCAGGGATCCCGCCCCCGAGGGAGGATGGACACGGAAGAGGAAGGTGAAAACTACAAGCCGCTGACCCCCCAAAATGGGATAACTTTCAAAGTGTTGTGCATGCATGCGCCAGTCCACCCCACAGCAAGGTGAGTTTTTTAGAAAACATGGCCAAAACAATGTTGAGCGGCTGGCCAGTAATAATAGCAGAGGATTTCAACTGCATCATCAGCGAGAGCAACAGAGTCAGCAGCAACCAGAGCTTTCTTGCACAGAAGGCAGCGTGAGCGCCTGACCCATAAGATGCAGGTCTTGCATAGGCGGGCAGTGGCGGGCTGGGATGTGAGGAAGGACATGCAAGAGGCAAAGACCAGGATTGGTGCCTGGTACCGGGAGAAGGCCAGGAAAAAGATCTTCCAGGCCAGGGCCCAATGGGTAGAGGAGTGGTCTGCTTACTTCACCAGGCTAACAATGAGCAAAGGGAAGCTCATAACATGCGTGAAAGATGGCGCAGGAGCAGAGCGCTGGTCGAAGAAGGGCATGCTGAACATGGCAGCCGCCTTCTACCGGGAGCTCTACACCGCATGACTGGAGGACCCGGGGGCCAGGCAGCAGCTGAACCTGGACCTGGACAAAACCTATGACAGTGTCACACCGGTTCCTCTTCAAGAACTTGCAGTGGATGGGCGTCCCTCTGACTTTCACCAGCTGGATAAGGATGCTGTACACAGATGTAAGCAGCTAAGTGCTGGCAAACAGTTTCCTGAGCGAGGAGATTGCAATCAGGGCTGCCCACCCTTCCCGATCCTCTTCATCTGCACCATTGAACCCCTGGGCTCAGTGCATCAGGCAGGACCCTGGGATCCATGGAGTCCAGATCCCTGGGGGAAGTAAGGAACAAGCCAAAGTCCTGGCCTACATAGATGATTTGAACATCCTGTGCAGGAATAAGTGTGCGGTAGAAAGAGTCCTGTGGCACACATGGATTTATGAAGCGGAAGTGGGGGCCAATCTCAATGCGAGCAAAAGCACCTGCCTGGCTGTGGGTGAGCTCGGGGACCTGAAGTCCCTGGGGGTCTTGGGCCCCCGCAAGGTGGTCAAGCTCCTTGAGGTGGAATTTGCCCTGGAGCTGCGTGGAAGGAGGGCCTGGGAGAAGGAGGCCAAGGTGAAGCAGAGGCTGAGTATCTGACCCCCAGGGCCTGAAATTTAGCAGTGGCGTTGTTAAGTGCTGCTGTTCATCCCACTGCCAAATCTGTCCCCTGTGGACAGCCCCCATGGGTCAGATGATGTGGCGTCAGGCTCCAGATCCAGCCTGCTGGGCCTCCCACAGGCTCAGAAATTTGGTAGTAGCCAAATGTGATAGATTAGCCCTCATCCTGCCACCAAATTACCAGTCCCATGAGCGGCCAGCTAATGTGGCTCTGCACCTGACACCCCTGAGCTAGTGTCTGCAGCACTTGTCTAGGAACTAAGACACCCAGATTCTAGGGCAATGACTCTCAACCAGGATGTCACAAGAGAAACAGTGATTTCAAATAAAAAAATATATTGTTAAAAACATCCTGACCTTTTGTGGTCTTTCTGAGTTCTTTGCAACAGAAGAATTACTCTATTATTTTCTTTATTATTTTTCTGTAGTCAAAAAGCAAGCGAAAACTAAAGAACTGGCATTTTTTGAGGGGGACCTTGAGTCTGAAAAGGTTGAAAGCCACTGTGCTAGGCTCTCTTCAGTCAGAGAGGTTGAACCCACAGCTCCTACTTTCTAGCAAAGCTGCAGGGCCCAAGGTATCCTCCAGCCTTCCTGTTGAAGCTAGTCCTCTGGGCATTGAGAGGGAACAATATGTGGGAGCAGAAGGAGCGCAAGAAAGAGGAAGCTTGACTTGGGTGCCCAGTGAAAACTCACCCTTTCTATAGACTGGTTTTGCTCTCCTTTCCAGAGACCTACTCCAGTCTTTCTGCAGTTCTGATAGCAGAGTTTCTGGAGAGAAGGGAGAGAGATGTGATGTTTGCATGCTGCCATGTTCACGACGAGTTTTAACTAGCTGGCACGAGCAATTGCAGGAAACAAAAGCTAATTACGGAAAACAGAGTGAAAGCTGTAGAGATATAACATTTGGCAAAGCAACGAAACCCCTGTGCAAAGCATGTCTGCTTATACTTATCGCTTGGCCCTGAAGAAAAGTATTGCTCAGAATGCCTCTGTGACTGGGATGTGGGAGACAGCATGTTTAAGCTACTGTGGTATGGTAGGTATGGTTATGCTCAGCACCAGCTCTGGTGACATGATGCATTTGGGGTGCAGGATACTATTTCCTTGATAGGACAACAGATCTAAAGCCTACGTACCAGACTGGTGAAGGGAGGAAACAACAGTCTAACAAGACCCAAAGCAGGTTAGAGCACATCGGGCCATGGTGATTAGACCCAGTGTAGTAGAAGGGGGCTGTGACCCCCATTACTTAGAAAAACATGAGTAAGAAAACAGATCACACTCATGCAATTATTGATTCTGAATAATACTTTCCTTAGCCTTGGAAAATCCCCCCATTCCTGTCCCTGGTTGAGGAATTACAACTTAGCATTTTACTTTGACTTCAGTTGTACATGAGCATCTAATCACAAGTAACTGGACAATTCCCATCAGCTCTCAGAGTCACTTGTGCCCATGTCTTTTTCCTAAGCCAGAAGCCTTTTTGGTACCTGTGACTTTCCCCAGGATCTCCTTTACGGCAGTATTTTTCTGGCACCAAAAGTCAAGTTTGTTCTTTAGGTCAGGAGAAGTCACCTCTGGCTGCTGGCATTTCCCTTCTCCACATCTAGGCACAAAAAAAAGGCTGGTCTAATTATGTGCGTTTACAGTACTATTGCACTACTACACCCCTGAGAGGAAACCAGTGTCATCTGATTTCTCATCTGTGCTGCCTTAAACATCTTTAAACGTGGATCAAACAGACATCCTTACCCTTTGTTGCACCACATGAAAAGAAAATCAGTGGTAAAACAAAAGGTAGTAACAGACTCCACCGTTTTATTGTGGCAGACATCTATTACCTTGCGGTGTTTTCCCCACTCAGACATCCCCAGGAGACTGGCTGAGTGAGGAAAACGCTATTTCCCCCACTGCCCCAGACCCACGCCATGGGTTTAAGGCAGCAGGGAAAAGTGTCCCCACTCAGCCAGCTGTGTGGGCCTGGGACAGTGGGGAAAGCAAGGAGATCACATTGTCCCAAAAGTGGAACAAGTGAAACACTTACACCAAAAGTGGAACAAGGCACAACTTATGTTTTTTCACAAGGAAGCAAATCAGTGGTGTGCGACATTGCAGCACCACTGAATCACTCCATTAAGTTAGGTCTATTTTTAATCCGTTTCACGGACAAAGAGCAATGATAGTTTGGCAGTGTCAGCTCAAGCTTCCCTTATAGCGTTTCATTAAGGAGTTTCAATTGTGATCCACTGAGAGTTAAGAAGGGTGGTCAGACCCCCAGTGATAAATCACTGTTTGGCCTCCATGTTTTGCTGGTAGGTAGGGTCCCTCTGGTTCTTCCATTGTAAACTCCTGGCCCTGTGGACCCAGAGCGAGAACTGTTCTCACAGCAGCTCATGCCTCACAGCTCTGCAAAGAACATCCAGGTCTCAGAAGTTTAAATGTACAAGAAAGACTTAAAGCATCAGGAAATCCTGCTCGTGCAAACAGACATGCAGTTGCAGTGTATGAAAGGGGAAAAATTGTGATGTTTACATGAGCCCAGAGACTTCCGTCCACAACTGACCGCAGCCCTACCAAACCAATACTTGAGGTGAAAGGCCATTGCACCATTCCCAGAATCCTGGAGCTGCAGCCAACTTCTGGAGAGAACTGAAAATAACTTAAAGTTTGTAGGAAACACAGAAACCCATTATGCATGAAAAAGGGAGATTTCTACCCAAGACATCACCTTTCCCAACTTTTCAGTTGTTCTCAGGAGGGATTTTTAAAACAAGACGTCCCAACCTATTCCCAGAAAAGCTAAGGGAAAAGAGGGAGTGAGAATAGCCACATACCTGCTCAAGGTGCTTCTGATGTCCTAGAGGGAAGGACAGAAAAAGCAGCTCAGTCCCACATGCCAGACTTTAGTTTCTCCCGTCTTCTGTTGTGTTCTGAGCACTGTGCTAGAGCTACGCAAATTTTCAGAGGTTTCATGTTAATCTCCAAAAAAATATTCAGTTTTGGGGCACTTGAAACCATTCACAACTTTGTCCTAATTCACTGAAGTTTCAGTCAAAATGAAACAAATTTAAGGGGTGGGGGGGAGATGGGACACTGAAGAGGGTGTTTCAGCATTTACCAAATGAAACTTTTTGAATTTTTTTGGTTGGATTCATAAGGTGGATTCATATGGTGACAAACAAAGAACCAGCCAGAGGAAGAGGGGAGATATGCCCCCCACCTAAAGCCACATCTCCTTCCTAGACAATTGCCCAAACCACTGGACTCCTGGCTATTACCTTTGTTCAACTTAGCATTGAAATATTTCAATACTTCCTGGAGCAAGAACTGCTTCATTGTAGATATGGAGAAAGGCCCATTCCAGAATATCCTCTAGCATTATGGAAAGTGTAGTTTCAAAACCCTTCTCCGCACCATGTACTGAAGGGTTTTGAACTAGTCTACCCTCCTGAACAGCATGTGCTGGAGAATTTCATGCATCTCCCTTGCATTGAGTCCAGTGACTTATTTGAATATAGCATCTTCTAGAAAATAATCCAGTCTCAGTCTTCAAGAGATAAGAAATTCCTCCTTTCCCTAGGAGCTTGTTACCCTTTTTGCCACCCCTGCTGAAGCAGTTTTGGTGGTACTTAGTCCCTCCAGTGAAAACACAGTTAAAGTCACACTATAGGCAGGGTATGTTTCCCATCTCTCTTCTGGAAGCTAAAATTAGCCACTCTCTAGTCTGGAAGGGCGTGAGGCATACAGGGCAAGCACACTGCACACAAAGTTATGGCATAACCAACACTATTTTGCACACAACACATTTGTGTGTGCACTTATCTGCATGTGTAAGTGTATAGGGTTTGGGCTGTAGGCACAAAAATTATAAGGAAGCCAACTAAGCCCTATTTCAAATGGACACAAAAAAAAACCCTTTTCATTTAGTCTCCTTGTGGCCAAGATAGTTGGAGAGATTCAGCTCCTACCTCTACCACAGAGTCCCCACGCGACTGTGGCAACAGCTGCATCTCTCTTTCCCTCCATCACCAATTTCCTTGGTTGGATTTTTCAGGGCAGAGGCTGTATCATATATTCAAAATTGCACGTATTTAATTAATCCTGGGTGTTTTTTAGACTACGTCTTTACTGTGGGTCAAATCCATCGGTGTGGATGAACCTCCGCTGGCAGGAAGAGATTTTCTGCCATCAGAGCTAAGCCAGGTCCCCTCCCCAAACCACAGAAACCATGTTTTGTCAGCTAGGGCTGCTTCTGCACCAGTTTTTGGTTGCAGAGTTGCACTGGTTGTGGGTTGTGAGCGCTAGCTCTTCACTGTTTGCTGACAGCTGTGCTGGCAGCTTGTATGCAAAGGCTCTCAGTCAAGCCAGGTAGATATTAATTTAGCTGCAATTTATTCCTTATGAAATTAGGTACAGTTAGCATAAGATGACCAAAGCAGTAGCATTTCTGCTGTGCTCTTGTGCAGAGTTATCAAAGCTAACTTAAAACTTAAACTAGTATAACAGGGACTAGAGCAGAACTATATAATACATATATAATATTACACACACAAACATGAATATACACATTAAATCTGCCTATGTCCTTAGACCAACACAGTTGCAACAACCGTTAAACACAGACACACACACAAGCAGTACAAAGCACCATGAAGCCCTGAAGTCACATGCGTCAGTTGTTACTGAAACATATACTCTTTGATGTAGGCACCAATAATGTTATTGCTGTTATGCAGGGTACTAGCTGAGCTCGGAGCTGTAGGGTTGCACCTTAGAGGCTGGATAAGGGAGAATTCTTTCCAGATGTCAAGATGTGGGGAAAGGGAACGTGACCGTGGTAACATACCATCATGCGGCTAAAGTAGGGGATGGGTCTTTTGTGGATGCCTCAAGTAACAGTTCAGGAAGGGCTCCGGGATCTCTCCCCCCCAGTCTTACCTGCAGGAGATCACTTGCTGTCTGCTGGCATTTCCCCTCCATCTCCCTGGTCAATTCACCAAGCCGGGAAAACTCCTCTGAGATTTTAGTGATATATTCCTTCTGCTTCTTCACAACCTCCTTGTCCAGCTCTTCCATCCGGACCAATAGGAGTCGCTCTTGCTCATCCAGCAACTGGCACAGTTGCTGAAATTCAGACACAATCTTTTGCTTTTCACCATTTCTCTTTTCCTTCCACGAGCAAACACAAAGAGTGAAAGAGTGAGTCTGCAGCCTGAAGAGACCCACAGCATAGTCTATAAAACCCTGATGGCACAAGGGGGGACTAGTCCTCACAGCTTCTAATGTTCAACATCGTTCCTTGGAAATCTCCTTTATGGATGACAGAGAATTTTTCCTAGATGTCCCTGGAGACTGCCTACTGCCCCTCATGGCAGAAATATCATGGGGGCAAAGTCTGAAACCCAGAACACCATTCCTACCAGGAAACTACGGGTGCATCTACACACGCATTAGTTGATGCGCATTAAATCTAGTACCTCCGGGCAATTATACACATTTTTTTTTTGTCCTGTGACATGCCGGAGATCCACCACTTTGGAAGAGACTCGATTAATCAAGTCTGCTCCGCATGCGAGCTAATGCACACCACGCTGCACTGCATGCAGTTGTATAAGTGGCGCGCAGAAAATGATGGTGATGTGCTTTTGAACTAAGCACTTCTAATGTGTTTTAGTTCCAAAGTGCGCCACCACCACTTTCTCAGCACTGACATGCATTTTGCCACTTACACAACTGTACATGTCACAGCACCAGGTGATTTTCCAAGTGTCCGGGGCTGCGGTGCTTGCATATGTAAAACTGCCCTCCATTATGAGGTACTAGGAGACTGTGCATTAGCCTGTCTTAATGCACATTAACTAAAAAGCAAGCTTTTTACAAGTGACGCTTAATGCACCTTAGCTTATTTTAATGCATATTAAGTAAAAAGCACAGTTTAAGTTAAGTTTTAATACACATTAAAATATGCTAATACACATTAAAATGCATGTATAGACACACCCACATTCACTCGCTGCAGGTCGCACTCCTGGCTACAAACATTTTCTGTCTCTTAGCTGCACAGAGGGCCAGCTTCAAGTATAAGTGTGGAGGGCAGGCTTGCCAGCAACTAGCTCAACCTACTGGCTTCAGCACTTTGCCAAGAAGCAGGAAATGAAGGTTCAAACCTCATCTGGGTGAGAGGGGACTTGCACCTTGGTTTCCCATCCCCTGCTTAAATGCTGTAAGCATTAGGTGACTGAGTTAATGCAGGAAAGCTAGACTGCTCCAGTATCAAGCAGTTGCTAATTGTGACTAATATTTCTAGGAATCCCCACACCTGCCTGAAGGAAATAGGGTCATCACAGGGCACAAAGAGAAGAGCAGGTTCCTATGAGCAAAAAGACCTAGGGACTTGTGCAGGGCATGGGAAGTAGGATCTACAATTGGCATAAGTGGCCCTAAGTGGCACTTGTCTCGCTCAAGTGAGCTGCATAAGTGCTACTTGCCAACAAAAAGGAGCTGGGTTTGGGACAGTGTCGTGTCTCCATGAGAACTCAATGGTGGGACCCCAAATGAACATTAGTTATCTGCATTGCAAGCAGCACATACTTTTTTGGTTGCAAAGACACTTTTATTCACTACCATGTGCTCCAAATCAACATGAAGTATCTTGGAAGGAGGCAAAACCCCGTGGTCAGTAACTGTGGATGTATCAAGGAGTTTGTTTTAGATAGTTAGGCCTTATCCCTAAGAGATCGTCATACAGACAGGGACAGAGGGAACAGCTATGCTGGCTGCCTCCCTGCATACAGGTAGACTTCTGGCAGCAGCGAGCACCTCTCAAGTACCTTTGCAATGTAGCAAGGCAAAGGAATTTGGGATGGCAGCCCTGTCCTGTTGTTTTCACAATGCAGGGCAGGCCATGCTCCCCACATCTGCTCTCCTTCACAGTTGCTGAGCACAGATCTGTTCATTTGTGTGCAGCTGTCACAAAGATCTTTACTCTAAGCTTAAGCTGAAAACTTCCATCTCACAGCTTAGCCAATGCTGTCCAAATGGCAGCCTTTGAGGGCAGTTAACATGCAGCCTACAGGCCCTGGGGGCTACCTCTCCAGCTGCCATGCAGTGAAGGAGAGCAGGGGAGTTGCACAGTGCTTGAAAAGCTTGTGTGGCAGGAGGCTGTGTGCTGACACTGCAGCCAGTGTGGCTGGGGGACCATGTGTTGCTGTTGCAGCCTGCCTATGTCGGAAGAGTAACCCTCACAGCATGTGGTTTGTGAGGTGTATGGCCTCAATCTGCATCAAGGCTGGGCAACCCTGGCTTAGCTTATTCATGCCTGTCATCTCAGAAACCGCAGTGAATCACAAAAAAATTAACACCTGCAGAAAACCCAAGTATGCACATATAGGAAATACTTACAGAGTCATACACACAGAGTCCCAGAGAGCCAGCCATAGGCATAGAGAGGATGGGAATAAAGAAAACCGATTGTCCTGCTCACTACCATGAGATGCCCCACTGATCCCCACTCATTCCTAGTTAATACTGAAGACACTTACCAGGTACTCCTGGATTTTTCTCTCTTCAGCCAGTTTCAATCCCAGGAGTTTTTCTTTCTCTTTCTTCCTCTTCTGCAATAAGTTCTGGATTTGTCCCTAAATGAACAAAAATGCTTTATGTTGGGTTCTTTTCTGGCAGGCAAGGAGCTAGGTGGGTGGACCTCTTCCCATGAGCATGGATACAACATAGAATCATAGATAAAGAGGGTTGGAAGAGACCTCAGGAGGTAATCTGCTCAAAGCAGGACCAACCCCAACTAGAGCATCCCAGCCAATGCTTTGTCTAGCTAGGTCTTAAAAACCTCCAAGGATGGAGATTTCAGAACTAGGGTGGCCATCATAGAGGACAGTCCAGTTGTCTTCTGTTCTCTGTTGATACGAAACCCAATGCCTTCATGTCCTCTATTTGTCTCTTGAAGAGAAAAATAGAGGACACGAAGGCATCAGGTTTCGTATCAATAGAGGACAGAGTAGCAGAAAGCTGGAATATCCTCCATGATGGCCACCCAATCCACCACCTCTCTAGGTAACCTGTTCCAGTGAGGTTTTCCCTAATATCTAAGCTAATCTTCCCTTGCTGCAACTTGAGACCATTGCTCCTTGAGACTAGTCATGAATTAAATATTTGCTGGCACACCTCTACCAGCAGGAGGCAGCCAGGTACCTGTGCAGAGCCCCTTGACAAAAGTACTTCACCAGTAATTCATATGAACTCTTTCACTAAGCAGTCATTTAGACAGCAGTCAGTCTGCTCAATGCACCGTCACAACGGACTGTGCACAAGCACTGCCCGGCCTCTGGGTAGTCCAGATGATTTGGTCCTAAGAAGGGCATTAATGCCTTACTGGAATTGAAGGGAATAACACAGACAAAACGGGGTTAATTTTGCACGGTACAAAGGGTGTACACCCATGAGGAAATCCCTAGTATATGGGGGAAATTGCTGGTGACATGGGCCAACAAAAAGTCTGCCATCCCTATCACAGCATCCTGCACTATACTTGTTCTCAGCTGCTATAATTACAGGCAGAATCTGAGTGCAATCTAGAAGAGTCCCTGGAGTTGGGGACCATGTAGGCCCCTGGGGGAGCGGAGACCAAAAGGAGGTGGAAAGATATTGTATGGCCACTTCTACCCTCCTTCTCAGTGTTCAGCTCTGCTAGGATGGAGAGGATCTGTCTCCGTTTGGTTTAATATACAAAAATGGAGAGACCCTGAAGGTCGTATTTCAGATGGAGGGAACTGTGGGAACCTCCTGCTCCAAGTCTGCTGTTGACCTACCCCAAGTTTATTTCCATCTTTATAGACTGCAATGTCTTCAGGGTAGGGACCTACATGCATAATAACACAACACAGACTTGCTTGCTCTAATTATTCATGCTAGGAAATCATGAGGAATTCACTTGACCTCATCAGCATGGGTATGATGCCAACATCCCTTTAATGCAGGCAAGCCAGTAGGGGCAAAGCAGGGCCCTCAGCTACTGGAGCAAGCATTGGAGCCAAGTGTATGGTATTGCAAGAGGCTGGTTCCACTATGCTCTGCCCTTCCTGCCACACATTAAACCCTTTCTGGGAGCTACAGGGACCGCAGGGCAGTGGGATTTGCAGCTGACACCTCAATGAGATGCAAAAGGCAGGTATTTGATTTATTAATTATTTTGCACATACTTGTCTTCGGGAACTAGACCCCTAAGTATTAGCCAGGGGGCTTGTTCTCCTCTCATCTTAGTTCAGCCATGCTCCTTGCATCAGGAACGCAAATGCCTCACCTGGCAATTCCTGGGCTGTCAGGGATGCAGTGTGAACAGCTTTAGGGTTGTTAGTTGTAGCCACGTTAGTCTAAGGACATAAGACGACAAGGTTCTTGTGGCAGATGTGATATCTTTTCTTAGACCAACTAAATCATTGGAAAAATTGTTCTTTGCAAGCTTTCCAGGACAAACACCCTTCTTCTGGCATAGGGCGAGTCTGCTGGAGTTTGATGTGCTCTCCCGGGTAAAATAGAAGCCAAAATGCAAACAATTTTTCCAGCAATTTAGTTGGTCTAATAAAAGATACCACATTTATCCCAAGAACCTTGTCTATGTGAACAGCTTCTTTTTGGTTGCAGCACTAACCCACTTCACTTCAGCACCGCTAGTGGAAAGGGTATCTTCCAACTAGTTCCCCGACAGCAAAGGCTACACCAGAGAAAGGACTTTGGGCTTGTATAATTGTGTCTACACTGGCAGAGTGATGTCATTTGCGCCTATGCTATTTTTCCATGCTCCTTCCTAATCACTGTAGCTAAGTTGGACAGAGAGTTAACTGTAGACCCAGGCTCAGAGATATTCCAGTTCCCCAGGGAAGAAAGGGCATACACCACACTAAGGGAAAAGAAATCAAATCTTTCAGGAGCAGGAATATTTCCTACTTTGTATTTCTGGGCAGCCTCCTCCACAAGAAGCATGGTGTGAGACTTGTGCTCCGGGGATCTCTCACAAACTACACACACAGCTTTGCCATCCTCTTCACAGAATAGATCCAGGCTTTTCTGGTGGCTCAAACACAGCTTCCTTTTTCCTCCTTTTATACTCAATTGTTTGATTTTCTCTAGGATATTTGCCAGGTCCCAGTTTGGCCGGAGATGGCTTTTCCAAAAGCAGGTCCGACAGCTAGGACACAACAAGGGCATATAGTCACCCTCTGCCATTTGCTCACAGTACTGAGTGATACAGGCACGACAGAAGTTGTGCCCACACTCTGTGCTCACTGGGTCTGTGAAATACTCCAAGCAGATAGGGCATTTGGTTTCCTCTTGAATATCCCATTCGGGAGTTGCCGATGCCATGGCTGCTGAGATCTCTGGAATGACAGACCTGACGAGGAAAGAGACAAGGTATGGTGGGGTTGGGCTAGGAGAAGAAAGAAACAAAAATGAAGGCTGGAAACAAAATCTAGAATGGCAAGACAAAGGAAGGGTGTCCCTCACTGGAGGGCAGCAGCATGTCAAAAAGTGTTGCCTATTTGGCTCCTTCTTGTTTTACAATAAAAATCCCGTAAATTATCTCTGTTCCGCTGCAAAGCGCCTCCCTGATCATTAACGTTCAGGCTGCCACAGTCCTCAGCTTGGGTGTCTGGTAGAAGCCCTTGGGATCCAAGGAAGCAGTAGCTCAAGGGCACTGGAGGCTCTAGGGCCTCCGTAGAGGGCAGACCCTGGGGACCTCAAGATTTCAGGAAGCTTTCTGTACTCATTCTCTGGGCAAGTTGGAATAAACTTCTGCAGTTGCGCCCTGGAGCCTGGGGCAGTGAGATTTCCACAGGATATTTTGATGACGTAATATAATGGAGGATTTTGTTGGCTCAATAGAACAGTGGAAACATTTAATAACAAGGCCATTTAAATCATGATTTCGGTCATTTCTATGTTTTAAACCATTGCTTTAAATCAGATCGAGGCTTGATAAAGTTTGTGAAATTCTGTGCCGCTACAAATTTAAACTAAACTGTGTGATGAACAAGATTATTAATGCTCTGTGTGTACATTTTCTTGCAGGGGAGTAGGGGTATAAAGCTTATTTACTTTTTAGAAGACTACTGTAGGCACAGAACGAAATCATGGCATTAAACGCCCATCCTGCAAATATGCAAACAGGAGAACTTTTTACGCAAGAAGAGTTATACTACTCTTGCCAAAGTAATAATTTGTGGCAGAGGAGAAAGATGAAGTATTATGAAAAACGTTTCTATTTGGGCATACAATCTATCCTGTTGAAATAATCATGTATGTCTAAGCACAACTTAGACATCTAACAAAGGTATTGTCAATTTTTTCATGCTCCTGGACTGATATTTTTAAACATAGGACCTTAATTTCCTAAACCTGTTTTAGGAACCCATTGGGATGGGATGTTCAAAACACCCGAGTGATTCAATTCTAGAACATGAATCCTATTGAATTCAAGCATTGGAGAACAGCCTGGTGAAAGCACGTCAGCTCTCCCCACTTGTGGAAGTTCAGTCAATGGGAAGGTGCTGTTGGTTGCAAATACAGCAGCGCCGGTTTGCTGACCAGTTTTGTGTTTGAGTTTGTGTAAGTATTTTGATGAAGCCCTGGTCATCTCTCTATGGCAATAAAAATGTTGACTGAGAAGCTTCTTAGGAAAAAAAACCCAAAAACCACCTCCGTGTAAAATATGAAATTCTAATAGGAAACTAAAAAAGAAAAGAATTTAAAAAAAAAAAAAAATCTATCAGTCTTTAAAAATCTAAAGTAGGTAGAAAATAAAGGAACAACAGGTAAAAATTCTCATTTAAATCTGAATCTGAAAATTGCCTTTTCTTTTCCTTTTTATTATGAGTCAGTAAATATTCTTAAGTTAGGTCTTCTGTCCACAGGCAAGTCCCCTGATTGTGATGCCCCTGAGCTAGTTTATACTCAGCCCTGTTCAGTGAAACCTGCCCCAGTGTCTTCCAGTTCCTTAGGAGGCTGTAAATTTGTTTTCAGTGTATGGCATAGGGGCAGTTTTAGGACTGGGGCAGGCTCTGGAGGGAGGTAGACTTCTTCCCCTAGGAGGAATACACCTCTTTCCCCCTCCTCAGTATGGACAAAACCAGACGTCATTTTACATTGTAAAATCTTACAGTGCTCTCCCTGTAATTGATCTGATTCCTATATTACATAATCAACCATAGACTATAATAATGGATGGAAATAAAAGCAGCCATTCAATTATGCATAACAAGAAGCAGTAACACATGGTAGGGATCACTGTATATGGTATATCATTTCTTATAATATATGCATTTCTTAAATAATGTATTCTTGCACTGCATTGACTATAGCAGTGCATGAAAACACAGGGCTCTAAATATGGTCAGTCTGACCTAAAATACTAGATAAGGAGACAGATTCAGAGATGCAGGTACCTCCCAGGAAAATAGGTGACAATTTTCGAATTTGGAGATAAAACACACAACACTAGAGGGTGAATTCCTACCTGGTAGCTCTGGGGTCGTGTCCTTGCTGGTAGCTGCAGTGATGCGACAGCTCTGCCTGCCAAGTGGTCACACATCACAGGGCTGTAGGTTTGGTCACGCTCCCTCTGTTTTCCATACTCTCCCCCTTCCAGCTGGTCTGGTTCCTCTATGGTCAGCTGTTTGATCCTGTTCCAGGATGTTCCCCTGTTGCTGTTTCTGAGCCTGTGAGATTTATGCTTACAAGCCAGGTCAGGTCAGAGCTGGATTGTGCTCATCAAAAAGTCCCAGATCTCCTTTGTGTTTCTTATCTTTCCTGCCTGTAAAATACAGCTATTAGTTCTATGTTCCCCAGTTACCTATTTGGCCAAAAGTTTCTATGCTCAGCAGTTTTGCTCCTCAGGACAGATGTTTTGCATCAGTCCTTCCCCCAACTGGGTGATGCCGCCTTGACAGAAGTGTTGCACATAATCAATAATACCTTATTTACCTGAATCCAGGTCAACATCAAATTTAAGATGACCCCTCAATAATTAGGTTCAATTAGATTCTATCCATGGAAAATTATAACAATTTATAATTTTCCATGTATAGAATTTTCTATATATAACACATCCAATTTTTGGAGAGTCATCTGAAATTCAACCCCCACACCATCCATGGCCACTTGCCCCCCACCAGTGCCTCCCGCTCCCTACCCCATTGCTTTCCATGCTACAGTAGTGGTTCTGGGAGGGCAATTATATGGTAGACTATGCCAGCGCCCTTTTCTTTGGATTTGGGGCATGTCCTGCCTTTATTTACCTTTCAAATACCAAAACCATTCGCCAACACAACTGGCAACTCAATCCATTGTTGGCCTAGCTTCTCCTCCCCCTCCTTGCTTTTGCGGTGTCAAAATCAATGTGTTCCCAGATTAAAGCAGGGCTTAAACTTTCCAGCTCTCCACAATTTTAAATTCTTAGCTATTGAATCAACAGCCATTATAGTCCACCAAGGTAGGGACACCATCCCACACAGGAGCCACCCTACAGATAAACTTCCGAAACCCAGGAAGAAAGGCTGTGACCCTTTAATTGCCTACTCACTATATAAACCTATGGCTCTCTCTCTCTCAAGCCCACCCAGGGTCAACAATTTGTTATTCCAAAATCTTGGATTGGGGATCTAGATGGTTGCTGAGACAAAGAAACCTCAAAAGACAGGAGATTACACCCCACTAAGGTAGGTTTATTCAGCAGATGGCACATATCCCCATACCTAAAAATGCACTAGTTACCTTCCAGCAAGTCTTGCTCCCTGGCCTATTGATCAGGCAGTCCAGAGTCTCACTGGGACATTCAGGAGCATAGTCTAGTAGTCCAGCAGTCTATTAGTCCAACAACTCTTTTCCCCTAAACTTTTTTTTTTTTTTTTTTACTGCCTTTTGTTACTTGCATATTCATTATTTTTACAACTACTGCGACTGGTCCTTCATAGGTTATTTGATTCACTGAGTTTTTACTATCAGGTATTTTTCTAAAGCCTTATAAAAGCCTCATCAAATTATGAAGGCCTATTGAAGAAAGAAAGTTAGGCCAGGGCTTTTCTGTGAAATCTCCAGGCCATTCAATTTGCCCTTTGAAGCATATTCCCTCTCTAAACGTCCAGGAGATTCTTCAGGTCCATTTAAGCCACCCAAGCACAGGACAGCCTTCGTTATCCAAAATGCTTTGGAAGCCTTTGGGGTGGCTGAATATATTTGGGTCCTACACAGAGCAGTAAGAGCCCAGACCCGATATCGCAAGTGCCTCATAGCCCCAAGTCTCCAGCCTGGGTTAGAGCTGATCCATCTTTTCCTCCATAGACCTTCTGATAACCCTCATAGCCCAGCGGCCTCCCACATCTCTCACCACCAAGTAACGTCTCCCCAGGGTGAATCCCCCACAGCCAAATGCACAGAACACCATCAGAGCTCAGTATTGTTGGGCAGATGCCGCATGCGTCTGCTCATCTAGCACATTTTGATTCTCAGAAACAGCATGGCACATCTGGATCGAGGCACATCCCCTAAAAGGAAAAAGGAGGAAACTGGAGGATCGGGACAGAGCTCAGCCCTGCAAGAGGCCAAGGCCTTTTCTAACCTTCCCCCACAGCCCTACGCTAGTTAGGACACTCCCTGATCTCATGCCTAGGCTAAAGGATCATGCAGATTAAGTGGTTAATAACAACAGCTACAGCACATTCTGGAGCTGCAGCTCTCCTTATCCTTTTAAAATGTACATTTGTCCCATCTCGCTAGATGGGGTAACAGGTAGATAAGTCATCGTGCTGTCTGCAGGTTTAAATGAAATGAATGTATAATGCAGCTTCCGCTGTGCCCAGTTGTGCAGAGCTATACCTGCAGGTCTCTGCTGCAGAGCAGGAATTTCCGTGAACAGGGTGGATCTAAAGTGACAAACGTTTGAGTCGTAACAGATGCTCCTGGCTAAGCCAGAGGAGAAATTATGTGGATTTGCTTGAAGAAATACAAGAGATTTTCATGCATTTTAGCTGTTAATTCACTGCCTGTTCTGGGAAAAAGCAACATGGCAACTGAGCCAGGAGCAGTTCAGATTTCAAGGGAGCTGCAGGAACATTGTCTTTCTTTCCAGAATATGCAAGGCTCTTGGTTCCTGAGATGGGTCATCAAGTACCAAGCAGCAGCTCTCCTAGGCTGGAGACAGGCATTGCCTTTGCTTACAATCGACCGTGTTGCAATATGCTATGGCACTACCGAACCATTTCAGTCACTGCCAGCAGCCCACAGTGTCCAGACATCCATCAACTGCAAAAAGGCGACAGGCGTATCGATTTCATAGACGTTAGGGTCGGAAGGGACCTTTTAGATCATCGAGTCCGACCCCCTGCCCTGGGCAGAAAAGGGTGCTGGGGTTAGATGACCCCGGCCAGGTGTTTGTTCAATCTCCTCTTAAATACCTCCAAGGAGGTATTGTTACTGCTAAGCAGTTGTGGTGCAACAACGGGGCATGTGACTTCTGAGGAGAGGCTGAGGGAACTGGGCTTATTTAGCCTAGAGAAGATGGAGGGGATTTAATAGCAGCTTGCAACTACCTGAAGGGGGGGGGAGGGGTGTTAAAGAGGACGGCGCTGGACTGTTCTCAGTGGGGGCAGATGACAGAACAAGGAGCAATGGTCTCAGGTTGCAGCAAGGGACGTTTAATGAGAAAATTCTTCCTAGGAGGGTAGTAAAAACACTGGAACAGGCTAACCAGAGAGGTTGTGGACTCTCCATCCCTGAAGGCATTTAAGACCCAGCTAGACAAAGCCTGGTCTGGGATGATCTAGTTGGGGCAGATCCTACTCTGAGCTGGGGTTTGGACTAGATGTGACCTCCTGAGGTCCCTTCCAGCTCGAATTTTCTATGATTCTGTTCACTTGGCTTCTGTGCCGCCATAAAAGTTGATTATGGTGGCACAACATCTTTATCTGCAGCCCTAGACACTCTCCTTTAAACACAATTCTCCCCTCTCAGGTCCTCAGAACAAAGGTAGCCCATCAAAGGTTTCATGACCCAAACACAGTACAAAACCTTAACTCATAGAAAACCCTCCGACACCCTTTCGAGTGATATTAGCTCATGACATGATGCCAATCTTCTTTATGGGGATTTCTTGCAAGAGGGCTTCCCTGTACAGGAAAAGCAATTGTGGAGTAAAACTTGAGCAACTGCTATATGTGGCAATTCTGTTCAGGGTCCAAGCCAAGGCCAAAAGAAGTCCAGATAAATAAATTAAGACTATCAGGCTGCAGAGTACCCAAACTAGATTATAAAACTTCATACTTTAATAACCATAAACATGAGGCTCCCACAAAAAAAAAGGGAGGTCTCTTTAAAAAAACCCAACAACAACAAAAAGAATAAAGTAGCGTATGTTGAACTAAGGGTTCATGTTTAAAGCATGGAAACAGTTGCAGCATTCAGAATCAAATGAACTGAACTCAAAAATTGTGCTAAATCATACTTTCACATCATCATTTCCAAGAATCGCGACAGACTGCCCTACTGCTCACGTCTTCTGTTCCATAGCTTTTCTCTATTGCTCTGCACCCTCCAGCTCCACCCCTGCTTCCCAAATATCCTCTTCTCCCGAAGTCTCCTTGCTGGGCTCAGCAGAACTGCAGCCTTCCAGGACCAGAGCGGGTGGAAAACAAGCAAGCCCCAGGCCACGTGAGGCAATTCTGAATATCTTGCCTGCTCGTTATGATGCAATGGTGAGGAGCCATTGCAAGCATGTGGCCTCCAGGGTGGTAGAGCAGGGAACCACTGATTAGACGAGCCTCTGCAGAAATCGGATGGACAGAGGCTCTCCCAAGTCACAAATGGAAAGGACAGAAAATACAAAAGTCTCATTACCTGGGCACTGAAGACAGTCGATCGCTCAGGGGTGGAGTCTGAGCCAGGATCCCCCAACCCAGAACCAGGGGAGTATTCTCTCCCCAGTGAACGAGGCAGGTGGAAAAGAGAAGATACAGGCCTTGGTATCAGCATTGAAAAACGCCACCTGCCCCTCTTCACTGTTGAGACACACCCGGATCCTCCTGGGGATGCAGCGCAGGGGCAGGAGGGTCGACTCAGGGGCAGTGAGAGCCCGGAGTTGATCCAACGATCTCTGCACGGCCCAGATCCCATCGTTAGGGTTAAGACTGATCCATCCCTTCCTCCTCAAAGACTCTCTGGCAACCCCCAAAGCCCAGATACTTCCCTCCCCCACCTCCACCTCCCAGTAATGTCTCCCAGCGGCAAATCCTTCATGGCCCAGCACACAGGGCACAGAGTCAAATCTCTGGGGGGTGTCAGGCAGATGATGCCGTGCGACTGCCCATCTCACGTTTTTCCGATCTTCAGAAATGACGAGGTGAGGGTGAGCAGTGTCTGGATTAAGAGTCACTTTCACTGCGGGGAGAGAGAGCACCAGAGCATCAGGGTCAGAGCTGAGCCCTGGGGGCGGCTGGGGCCATTTGTCCCTACCAGCCCTGTGCTGGCTGGACACACTTTAATCCCTGCCTCTTGGGCCTGTGGCCTGGGGGAACTGCCTCCGTGCTGGAGCCAGGCAGGGATGTCACTTCAGCCCCCTCCTCCCAAACCTCCCTCCCCTTCTGCACTCCCCCCTGTTGGTACTGCCCCACTCTCAACAGCAGAGATGGGGCAGAGGGGCAAGCAGGAGTAGGGCTGGAAATGAGGCAGCATCAAGGGTCAGGGGGCTGTTGGGGAGATGCCCCGAATCAGAGGGAAGGGCTAGGATTAAATGAAAGGAGAGATCCTCTCCCTGCCTGCGGGGAAGGGGGAGGTGGGAACAGCAGGAGAGGACACGCAGCCCACGGGGAATGGAAGAGGTGGAGGAGGCAGTAACTAAATGGACAACCCCTGCCCCCACCTCGCCAGCAGAGCCAGGGTGATGGGAAGCCTGGACAGGGACTCGGGGGGGGAAACAAAACAAGACTCGTGGAGGGAGACAGGCAGGCATGATCTCCCCACTGAGGCCATGAGGGAAGATCAAGATTTTTCTCATCGGATAGGTGCCAACCAGAGAAATCTCAGCCGAGCCCCTCCCATCTCTCCTCCTGCAGAAGGACTTACCTGCTTTCTGCTGCTTGTTCATCAAAATGTCTAGAGAAGAAAAAAGAAAATATTTCACCTTACAGAACTTCAATAATTGATCAGTTCTTATGGTGGGAGACCAAAGGGAGGGGACGCAGATTGACAGAAGTAATTTTGAAGCATGCAACATGTGAAATTCTCCCATATGCAAGAGATCTAGCATGAGGCATCTGCTCCACTGCACTCAAGACAGACAAAGACATTCATGTCCAAGGAGGTATTTAGACTTGTTGGACTCTCTGCAAAGGAGAGCGTCAAGAATATTTTGACTGGAAATAAACACGACTAAGAAGAGGTCAAGAAACACTTGGCATCGCCATGGAGCTTAAAATACATCCAAATTTGAGGGGACTTAGGACACACAACTGTGACAGAACTGGGCCCTGGCAGACATAAAATTTGTGGTGGTCTACATGCTAATTTCCCATCACAAAAAGCGACTGGTCAGATGTTCAAGCTGTTTGGGATAAAAAAAAGAGGAATCTGATCCCCAAATAGCAGCTCTGCAATAAAAAAAAGTTGCTGTTAAAAATGGCAACTTCTGTGTTGCAGCCAGCTTTTTCACCACAAATTTAATATTTGGGCAGGTTTCCTGTCCACCGATATCCCACAGCCCCCCACCAATTCTTCCTGTCCCAACTCCTCTGGTCATTGGAGGTTTGTAGGGAGCTTTACACCATGGGTTCCTGGCAGCCAGGGTGATGAGCTGCCTGCAACCCTGACATGCTAAAAAGGCTTCTGGTCCTTGAACACCTGGTGCCTAAAGAAGGTTGCTTGTTCCCAAAAGCTTGCAAAGAACATTTCCCCACCTATTTTAGTTGGTCTAATAAAAGGATAATCACATCTACCCAAAGAACCTTGCCTGCCTATGTCCTTAGACCAACACGGCTACAACCAACAACCCAGTAGCTCATTACTAATGAGTACTGGGCACTTTAAAGCAGCCCAGGAGCCAGGATCTCTAAAGGGCTTGCAAGCCTGCACAGCTCACTGGGCAGGGAGAGCTATAAGGCAGCCCTCTATCTGAATAATGTGGCTTTGTGCCAACTCTGTTACACTCCAGGCAGGGGAGCGTGAAACACTTGCTACCCATAGCACTTTAATTTATTTTATGGTGCTGCAAAATTTGTAGGCATTTGCAAAGTCAGCGTGCCCATGCTGCAGTCTCAGCAGCGCTCCACAGTAATCGTGTAAGGCATTGCTAGCCTTTGAAGAAGAATGAGCCTGTCCTTCAGTAGGCCAGACTCAGGCTGGAGTCACAGGGGTAATTCCACATGCGGTACACGACAGAGCCTGGTCAGATAACGTGCTCCCTCTTGCACCACAGCCAACCCCAGCCTGTGCCTGGCCTGCTGAAGGACATGCTCCTTATTGTTCAGAGGCTAGCAATGCCTGGCATGGAGAGCTGTTAAGACTGCAACACTGACACACTCACATTGCAGATATGTCACTGGTGACCGTGCAGTGGGCCCTGGACAGGATTGTATCAATTTTCCAAGTGTGGTTTCTTACTCAAACACTTACAGGATCTTGAAAAATTTCTCATCCCTTCTCCTGTTCCAAGTGTGCAGATATACTTCTCATGTTTTAACTTTGGCTATTTAACCTCTTCTAGTCAGGGGTGCTTCTAAGGGCACCTTTCAACTTAAACATGCTTTTCATCCAGGCCATAAATGTTAAAGACCACCCACTACTGGCACTGCTTGGTCTTCAGGAAGTAGTCTACTCTTCTTTGCAGACAAAAGCAAGACACTAATTATGCAGGTGGTAGAACCACTTCTAAATTGCTAGGTCCCCCCCCCATCAACTTGAGCAGTGCAAATAGGGCAGCTGAAACCAGACAAAATTAGAATAAGGAGGGGACTTTTTACTTTCATTTGGTCTGAAGATTTACTACTTTTTGTTTCCTACCCATAAATAACTTATTTCCCTCCATCTGAGCAGCTGTTGCTTATTTATTTCTTCTTTTTTAAAGTTTCTAAAATTTACACTGGTTATTTGTCTTGTGTTTAACCTGAAATTTCAAACTCTGCTCTGTCTTTTCACCTTTCCTTCCAAATTCCCTCATTTGCCATCTGCTTGTTTTTCCCTCCCAAATCCTTGCACTTCACTGTCCAACTGGAAAAAAAAAAAAGTTCAAGGCTTAATAACAATTCGTTCCCACAAAGCTGCCAACAGTCTGTGTCCAGGCTGCACGTGTCTGAGGCCAAAGAGCTGTGGCCTGGAAGAAGGAAGGACAGAAGCCAACATACAAGGCCTCATATCTGAACCTTCTTACTTCCCCCACTTCCACCTAGGGGACAACATGACTGGCCTACACATACCATCAATTCCTTTCCTGCAGGTAGGACAAACCTGTTTTCTAATAGCTAGGAATCACTTTGCATGACTGATGTTACTTGCAAGTGGCTGGCATGTCCCACTGTGATATTAGGAACTGCCACTGAACAGTTGATCAGTCATTGCTAAACTGGTTGGTCACTGACCTATACTTGTCTGGGTTGCCATCGTGTAGCAACTTTTACGGTTTCCTAGAACGGCTCTTCATTGGCACCAAGGTGGGGAGCCAAAATGGGGAATCCCTGCCGTACAAGAAAAAAAGTGAAGTATGGCAGACAACCAAAACGACTTCCTGGAGCACTAGGGAGGCCACAGCGGCACGTAGTGGTGACAACATCAGCACACAGGAACACTGAGCTGGCATGAGCCAAAACCAGACTGGCCTCCAGGATGTAAGGAACCACGAGATGCATCTTGCAGCACGTGGGTGGGTTTAGCACAGCAGTATCAATAACTCTGATGCAGGCAACTCCATCTGCAGCAGTCAGTAAGCAACAGGTCAGAGCATGGCACCTTCAGAAGGGGCACAACTGCTTTAGTCAGGTGTGTCCTGCATTAACTACTAAAGAGCCAGACCCCAGTTCCTTCCATGGGCCAGAGACAGGCCTCGGTTTCCCTCTCTGGACCCCTCGTTGGTACCTTGCATGATTCTCAGAGCCTGGTTTCCAACCACCTCTTTCTGAGAGAGTTTCTGGAGTCTGCGTTCGAATTCAGGAGAAACTTCCACTGGGCGCTGAATTTTCCCCTTCTCACACCTAGAGAGAGGAAGAGGATCACCTAATTAAGATCGTTCTATTGCAAGTTATCACTTGTTACATCATTATCATTTCGTAGGAGTGTCCCATTTGGGAAGCCAACTGGTGGGAGGTGCCAGGACATGCAATATATCCAAACATCTCCAAGGGTAGAGTCCCAGATAAGGTAGCACAAGGTTCCTCAGAGTCAATTAATTTACTGTGTCAATTTATCTCCACCGATTTCTTTTTTGTTTGTTTTTTTTGGTAAAGAGAGACCATAGCAGAAAGGGATTAGATAGAAGACCCAAGAAGTGACAGTGTTGGTGTCTGTGGAGGTGGAAACTTGTCTCCATCCATTTGTGATGAGAGAAGTCACAGGGAAGTCACTAGCTAGACTTTCCCACCCCTGCGTAGGGCCCAAGTGCACATTTAACAGAAGACACTGCCTCACACTGTGCTGTAGAGCCTGGGGAAATAAGGACGTAACATGGTGTCCAGATCCCAACCCAGTACAGTGACGTGCAAGGGCACGTACCTACTTAGGGTGTTTCTGATGTCCTAGAGGAGAGAAAGAACAAGTTCAGTGAAAAGCAGGAAGATGAGAAGGCCATCTCTGCAGTGCAAAGAGCTGGGGGTTTGGCTACAGTGTGGTCTTGGCTGGGAAAGCAACTCACAAACCCAGGGCACCCGTAGTCATGCTGGGAAGCTGTTCCAATGTGCTGTAAATTACAGCGCATCAGAACAGACTTGATTAATCAAGGCTGCTGGAGCATGCTAATTAGCATGTTCCCACCAGCCTCTGCATCTAAATGGTGGTCGGGGCACTTTAACCAAAGCTCACTGAATGAGCTTTAATTAAAAAGCTCTCCTGCTGCTGTTTTGGAGTGCAAGAATGCCGATACAAGATGCTGTGGGCACTCAAATTAAATCATCCCCACCCTCACTGCACATGTAAAAATGCCCCTATATAACAGATAGCACTCAACCAAACAAATCTGATCTGTACTGAGGAAAGACTCTTCCCAAATACCGGGACTCTGTCACTGCTAATGCTACAATTCATGAGCCAATTCATAAGATAAAAGGCCAATCTGAAGACTTAAAACAATAATATTCAATCTATGGCTCATGGGCCAGAGCTAACCATTTCATTTGAGGCTCCCTTATCCATGGCCATTCCTGCTGCATGTATTGCATCTCCCCCAGCTGCAGAGCTGCCCTGCTACTGGGGAGTCCCACAAGCCACATGACATAGATCCAGCACACAGGTTTGGTCATCAGGTATGATCCAGCCGTGTACTGATCCCATGCACTGGCCAAACACAGCCCCCAAGACCAGATGGGTTGGGCACCACTGGGTTAAAGAAATGGAGGACTTGCATTTAAACTACACAAGAGTGAATTGCTCTTTACTCAAGACACCCGAAGAGGGTGATGTTGAGTTTTGAATTCTGGGATCCGCACCTTAAAATCATCTATCTCCTACCTGCAGAAATTCACTTGCTGGGTGCTGGCATTTCTGCTCCACCTCTTTGATCAGGTTACTGAGGTGGGAAATCTCCTTGGAGAGTTTGGTGACATTTTCTTTCTGCAGCTTCTGAAGCTCCTTGTCCAGCTCTGTTAGTTGGGCCAATAGGAATTGCTCTTGTTCCTGCAGAAACTTGTGAAAAGCCTCAAATTTGGATGCAACTCTCTTCTTCTGAGTTTCTATCTTCTCCTGCAAGAAACAGATAGCCAGGGAAAAGGCAAGATGTCCTCTGTCTCTGTGGGCCCATTTCACAGAGTCCCGTGTGCAGATGGGAAAATTCTGTTGCAACCCTAGAAAATTCAGCACTTGATATTTTGACAGAAATTTCCCCACTCTGAGGAGAAAGAAAAAGGTTTTATAGTAGGGGTGCAGCAATAGAGATTTTCTTGGCCGATACGCTAACTGATTATTAGCCAGCCACATTGACCAAGGACGATCCAATAACCAATATTGAATAGCAATAAGAGGCATTTTAAACTACTGATATAAATACACCTTTTTTGGGTGCACTCCAGCAGCCTCATGCATCAGTGGCCACACCAACCCAGCCCAGCCCACTGGTGAGGAGATGCAGGGGCCTGAACCCTTTTCCATCCTCACCCCCATCTGGATCGGGCCCTCCATGCTCACAGTCACCCCGGCTCATGGGAGGGAAACCAGGTGTCTCAGGGCCCGCCCCATGGGCAAAAGGGAACCCAAGCATCTACGGTCCCGGCCAGAAGGCATAATTAATTGGTAAACGTTATCGGCTACAACAGCCGAAACAAGCTAACAGCCGATAATGTCATTTCCCTTTCATCAGCACCAATCCGATAGGCAACCAATATATTGGTGCACCTCTATTTTCTAAAGCTTGCCCATTACCCCCAGTTTTTCTAGCAGAGGCATCTTCCTTCCCCCGCCCTCCCAACATTGGTCTGTGATGTGACAATGAGCTATGGCAATCCCATCCTTTCCAGTAGAAAAGACACAGCTCAGAGCTAAGCTGGCTGAAGCTTACTGAGCGACTGCAAGGTAGAAATAAAATGCAACCCAATACAATTAAAGTCTTAATACTCCAAAGCCTTTGCTGGTAAGATCCTGAGGCTCACACAAGATGGGGTAGTGCCCTGTGCACTATATCACACTGAACTGAAATCAGTCTCCTAAAGTATATGAAGTCCTCCTTTATATGATGAAAGTAGCCTGTCACCAGCTCACACCCTCCAAAATGTTTATCTTTGGACAGATTCAGCACTATGAAAAGTTAAATACAATTCAACTATAAGGAGCTGAAATCCTGGATAACAAGGCAATGCAGAACTGGGACCATACCTCCCTTCCCACCCAGCCACAGCGCCTGAGCGCTGCTCCCTTCCACTTGCAAGGCTGTTACCATGCAGCTTCAGCTCTACGAGCTCCAGGTGCCGCATGGTCCCAGGGCATCCATTCGTATTTCCCCTGACACATAGCCCTGATGAGGGGTCAGAAAGGCTCTTTAGTAAATTGTAAAGTTTCATACAGACAGATCCCAGCCACTGTAAACTCAACTGGATAAAATCAGTTTGAGCCTGATTAATTCCACAGGTCGAATCCCAAGTGGGGGGAATAAAAAAACAAAACATGGGGAATTCCCTGTCTTAGCATCCCCGCCTGAAATTTCTTCTTCAAAGGGTCTAAAATGAGCACCAGCAACCCTGTGGCAGGCCCTCATGTGATGCAGGAATTAAAAAAACAATTGTAAGATGCACTTGCAGACTCCAATTTGGGATAGTGACTCTCCTCAGACAAACATAGCTGATCAGCAATCATTCAGAGTGCAGGGCTCCTCCAAAAATATTCAGAATCAGGCAGCATGGGCAGGCACAGACAGAGGACAACAGTGAGCCCAGAGCAAAGAGGCAACACCAGAGGCAGCTGGGGCGGGTACGGAAATCCCCACTTCTAGCCAGGACCTGACCATGCCATTTCTGCAAGCCCTGAGCAAGACAGAGACTGGGTGTGCATCTCTGATGGAGGAGAGGAAGCAGAGTCACAAGCCCCCTTGCCCCACACTTGTTAGAGGTGGGCAAGATTTTTTCCCTGTACTCCCCAGTACTGCTGAGAACTCCTTGGGGGTCTTCTCCCAGGCACAGCAAGGAGACATGGGCTTGATCCAGGCCACAGAGAGGCAAGTAAAGGCAAACAGTCCTAGACACCCAGAACCTCCCCCCTCTCCTCTTGACCCTGCCGAGGAAGAGACACCTACCAGGTACCTCCAGAACTTCCCCTCTGTCGATGCTTGAATCTGCAGGAGCTTCTCTCTCTCTTCTTTCAGAGTCTGCAGTCGGTCCTGCACTTGTTCCTATGCAAAGAGTAAGGAATTGCATTTGGGAGTTGAGGAGCAGCTGCATTGTCACAGGCTCAGAGTAGACACACAGCTGGTTCAGAGTGGGGTGAAACTCTTCCAGTTGTTGCAGCTCAGCCAGAGATGATGACTGCACCTGCCTGAAACCCACTAGGCAAGCCTGCTGGGAGGTGCAATGTGAGGACTGGGGCTGGGAAGGGGAGGGCAGGTTTCTCCTGCATCTGGGATGGTCAGGAGGGCTAACACCTTCCAGGCTGTTAAGAGACAGACTCTAGCCCAATGATTCTCAACCTGTCTAGACTCATGGCACGCTTTGGAAAATGCCAAGCTTTCACTCATTTTTGGACCAAGGACAAATAATAGAGCAATTTTTCAGTTGCAAGAAATTTAGAAAGTTCATAGCACTAAAAACATTCTGACCTCCGGAGAGCTCCTACATAAAACCTCTAGATTTGCTGTGAATCACTTAACAGTGCTAACCTCATGACACACCACAGCACCTTGGAAAGGATCTCATGGCACCCCGCTAACCACTGCTCTAGCCCCTCAGCAGAAGTACCGTCCTTCCTCTCTCCAAGAGCACTACCTGCTGCTGGGGTCATTGCCAACGAGAGGAGAGGCCAGGTGTTGCTCGTGCATCTAAGTCTGCCCCTGTACCTGCTCCTTGAGAAATGTCTTAGCCAAGGTTGAACTTAATCCAGAGACACCAAGGACAGAAGGGGAATAGTTTATTCAAAGACATGATTGGTTACTACTTTCTTGGCCGCTTTCTGGGTTTTTTTTAATTGTGCAGTTAGTACAGCTAAAACAAGAACTATGAAGACAAGAAATGGCATCACTACATAACAAAGAAGGGGGAGGGAGGTCCCTCACTGTCCCATTAGGCTGAAAGCAAAGACCTGCATGGCTAGCAAGACAATTCTTATGGGAAAAAAGTAATTAAGAAAAGTCAGAATGAAATGAGTTCAGGAAAAACAAGCTCAAAGAGGTCACAGTCCAGAAATATGCAATGAACACCCAGGCTACAGCTCAACAGCCTGAACTTCAGCCTTGGAAATTCATGGCCAGCAGCTCCCTACCATGTACTCCTGAGTAGCTTCCTCAATGGGAACCACATTGTGAGCTCGGTGAGTCTTGGATCGGTCACACACCACGCAGATTGGAGCTTGATCCTCCTCGCAGAAGAGTTTCAGGGGTTCCCTGTGTTTCGTACACAGTCTCTCCCCACCTCCTGCTCCTTTTGCTGGCTGGGAACTCAGCTGTTTGGCAATTTCTACCACTCTTGCCAGCTCCCGGTTGGGCCTGAAGTTTGTTTTCGGGGCAGCTTCTCTGCACTGAGGGCAAAAGAAGACGGTATCCGATCCCTCCCAGCACAGGACAATGCAGGCTCGGCAAAAATTGTGCCCACAGTGGATAGACACTGGGTCTTTGAAAAGATCCAGACAGATGGAACAGGAAAGTTCATCTTGCAGATTTGCTGCCAGGGTCTCTACTGCCATGGCTCCCAGCAGCTGGTAAGTAGGGAATACTTTTGTTTTTCTGTGCTCTGGAGTAAGAAGGGGCCTTTCCCTTGCTGGTCCTTTTCTCACTGGTAGGAACTAAGGCTGAGTCCCCGCCCCTGCCTAAGGCCCAGGTGTGACCCTTCCTGTGCTGGAAACAGAAATTACTCCATAGGGAAGGAGCAAGGATGGGACTGGGGGAAATCTAGGAATTTGCTCCCTGTTCTCTAGGTTCACACCAAGGCTTCTTGATCCTAAGACTGAGAAATCTCTGCAGAATTCAAAGAGTACCAAGAGGATTTGGGAACATGCAGCAATGGTTTGGGTGTTGCCTATCCCATTCAACCCAGGGAGGAAACAGCCTTGATTGGTGATGATGATATGCAGCTGTGATGCAGCTGCAGGGGCCCTCTTATACCAGGCTCCCATGCATGGATTTCTGCTCCCTTCTAGTTCCTGTTTCTCAGCATCTCAAAGCAGCACCTGGTACATTAAATCTCCTACTTAGAGTCATGGTCTGCCCTGCTCAGTGCTAACACATGGCTGCCTGGGGCTGCAGCATCCTACTGGCAATTTAGAGCAACTAAATTCTTCAACTCCTCCTATGTAAAAAGTGGTCTAGAACTTGGGTCCTTAAGTGACTACCCAAAAACCTAAGCTTTTGTCTGAATCACAGATGCATCTTCTTTCTCCTGGTTTCTGGTAGGCCATTATTTTGGGACTAGCTCAAATCAGGGGGTCATTTTTCTTCCCCTCTGTAGAATCATAGAAAACTAGGGTTGGGAGGGACCTCAGGAGGTCATCTAGTCCAAACCCCATGCAGCTCTCCTGTATTTTTAGTGGGGAAGTTCCCTGGGGTGAAACCAAACTCAGCCCCTGGTGAGTACGCAACTTTCCCACTTATCCTGGGATCAGAGTCACTAGCTTTGAATGTTGGTCAACCACAGGCTGGGGGATTTGTGCTGTACTCTGTACATGATTGACAATATTCTAATATAATAAAAGTCTGCCAAGGTGAGAAGACCAGCCCTCTCTCAAAGGGATGGACCTACAGGCCATGGAGAAGCCACTAGCTGAACAGGTCATATCTTACCCTGCACAGTGAAGCATGAGGGAGGAAGAGAAGAGCCACCTGCCTGCTCAAGGTGCTGCTAATGCAGGGGTGGCAATTATTTTGGGTGGAGGGCCACTTACTGAGTTTTGGCAAGCTATCAAAGGCCTCATGACTGGCAGCCAGAGGCAGATTAATATTTTCTAAATGTTTAAGGGCCTCGTGGGCTGGACAGAATGGCGGGCGGGCTGCATCTGGCTCATGGGCTGCATTTTGCCCACCTCTGTGCTAATGTCTTAGAGAGGAGAGAGAGACCAGGAATCTCAGTGAGAAATGACAAGGAAGATAAGAGAAGCTGGGGCCTAGTCACACTGTGGTTCTTGTTTGGGTGGGCTGGGGGTATTGCATGCAGACCTGTATAAAACAGGACTTGGACAATAAATTCTGATCTATATGGAGGGAAACATCTCCCTACTCCCTAGATCCTGAAACCCTGCTAACACTGGAATTCACAAGGGCAAAGCAAAGGCCGTGTGAAGAGTTAAAGACATGGAAAAATCATGCAATTAAACCCCACAAAATATAAACCACATCTAGTGAGGGCTATCATGGAGTCTACTTCTGGGATCTCCAGACCTCATAATTATCACCAGTGCCTCTGTGCCCATCTCCCACTTTTTCCTCCTATCTGCAGAAAGACCAAGGCAAAGGAATTCAGCTTTCTCCTAGGTATGGTAACCAGCTCTGCTGAGTTGTTGAGCAATGGCCCTACAGTCCTGGGGGTTTGGTTTTTTTTTCCTTCTTTTCCCTATATACCTAAAGAAGGGCTTCTTGTTCTTGATTCCCATTGCTAATCTAAGTTTGGTTGCCGCTTTAGCCTGTCTTATCTGTTTCCTGCAAATGTTAGCCATTGTGGAATAGTCTTTGTGGCCTGCCCCAAGTTTCCCTTATTTATAAGCCTCTTTTGTCAGAGGCTTTTGTCAGAGGACCGTGATTTCGCTGTTTAGCCAAGAGGGCTTCCCAGCCCTTCTCTTAACTTTTCGCTGCATGGGAATGGACTTCCTTTCTGTTTCAAGGATCATGTCCTTAAGGAACAACCACTCTTCATGCAAACCTTTTGCCTTCAGTCCCATGTCCTGCAGCACTTGCCCTACTAGATTATAACACACACTGGAAAGTATGAGGGCTAGCTCCTCCTGCTTGTTCCCTATGCTCCTGGCGTTAATATATAGGCACCTGAGTCCTCCTGCTGAGGCCCTCGTCTTCCTCGCCCACTGATGGAGGTCTAGTCCCTCAACTCCTGCATAAATGGAGCTGAGGAACCAATTCAAGTATTCCAGTGTCCCTAACAGCAGGGCTTGTATGTTGGTTCCTGGACATGTTTGAGATTGTGTATCCCTGTCCCCCAGCAATCTTAGTTCAAAGCCCTGTCCAGACAATTGGCCATCCTGACTGCAAACAGGGACTTACGCTTTCCTTGTCAGGTGGATGTTGTCCCTTCCCAGAGTCCTCTCTCTCTGAAGTGCATGCCATGGGCAAGGAATTTGAAGCCTTCTCAGCAGCACCAGCCAGTTCCCTTCCTTGATGCATCCTTCCCCTGTTCCATATGTACCTGAAAAGGGGAGCACAGAGCAGACTACCTGAGCCCTTTAAGCCCAGCCCCCACAGCCCTGTGGTCACTCCTGGCCATGTCATACATGGATGAGGAGTCTGGCCCTCTCACTACTGCACTATACAAGTCTGGAGAGTCTCTCTGCTACATCCTGGATGTAACCTTACAAGCTAAGGAGTTTGGATGGCAGACAGCCCTGCAGGACAGAGCTCCCTGCCATCACCTTGTGCAAGGAAGCAAGTTGTGACCACGGCAGGACTCGAACCTGCAATCTTCTGATCCGAAGTCAGACGCCTTATCCATTAGGCCACGTGGCCACTCTTACCTAAGCTGGATGAAGCATTTGGAGAGACAGAAGGGCAGAAATAAAATTGCAACCAAATGTATCTCTGGTATGATTTTAAAACTTAAATCTTTGGCTAAAAAGCTCCAAGCATATTTTCATAGCTTTGAAAGCCATGGAATAAATAGTTCAGCAAGAAGATCTGAAATTTTTGACAATGAGGCAATACCCGCTTCCTCATCCTGCCTCGACACCTGAAGTCTACCCCTATGCCCCTCCATTCTGGGGCTGCCAAAACTCAGTAAGCGGCCCTTCACCCAAAATAATTGCCCACCTCTGTTCTAGGCTATGAACACACAGAGCATAGAGTTAACACTGGCTTCTTTTTCTGCACAGAAAGATCTCTCTCCGACAGTGCCATCTGCCTCTTGAGTAATTGCTAAGGAAAGAAGTGGGGTCAGGTGTAGCTTGTGCATCTAAACCCACCCCTGTTCTCAAGGAGCAGGTAATTCCTTAGTCAAAATCAAAGTTAATCGCACAGACACAGGAGGGACAAAGGAGCAGGGGGTGATCATTAAAGACACGATTTAGTCCTTTCCAAAACACATTAGCGTTTTCTTGGCTGTTCTCTGGGTTTTGAACATTTATTGTTGTCAGAACAAAAGTTGGTGCAGCTCAAGAATGGAAATATTCATCTGGGAACAATATCCTTAGGTAAGGAATATTTTTCCTACTTTTTCCAAACTAGGAACTCAGGTAAAAGACCCCTAAGTAACTGAAGCTCAAGAAACTCACAGGGAAGAGTCAGGCTACATGACATCTAGGCTGACTTTCCACCTCAGAAGTGTATTATTCCTGTCTCACAAGTGAGGCCATCGGCACAAGCCAGTGGTTCTTTATCATGTTCTCCTGGGAACCTCAGTGGGAACTGCAGTGTGAGCTCGGTGAGCCCTGGATCAATCACACACCACGTAGATGGGGGTTTGATCCTCCTTACAGAAAAGTTTTAGGGACTCCTGGTGTTTGTCACATGCTCTCTCTCTCTGCTTGCTGTGTCTTTTGATGCCTGGGAAGTCAGACATTTGGCTATTTCTATCACTCTTGCCAGTTCTCTACTGGATCTGATGTTTCTCTCTTGGAAAATTTCTCTGCATTGAGACCAGAAGATGGTTTCTGATTTCTCCCAGCACTGGGCAATGCAGGATCGACAGAAATTGTGCCCACAGTGGATAGACACGGGGGCTTTGAAAAACTCTGGGCAGATGGAACAAGAGGCTTAATCTTGGAGATCCCCTGGGGGGCTTAGCAGCCATCACTCCTGGTAATAGGTGTGTAGGTGACTACCTTTTTGTATGCCCTGGAGCAGGGAGGCGCCTGCTCCTCTCCTGGTCCTTTCTCACTGACTGAGCAGCAAGGAGCTGTGTGTGATTTCCTGCTCCTGCCAGGGACCTGCAGAGGGTGTGGCGGGCCAGTAGGGGGCGCTCCTGCGTTGAGCCACCCACCTTCCTGCGCCCGCCAGGCTCCGAATGCCTCCCTAGAGGCGCCTTATGTCTGGCCTGACCCCTTCCTGGGGCACACTCGCTAGCCTGGGGGTAACATAGCTGCCACCACCCCGAGAAAGGACTCACTCTCAGCCCTGTGTCCTAAAGAGCAAACAGTCCGGCTGGGGTAGCCTTTTGATTATGCATCTGAGTTACTGCCAGCTAGATATCTAATCAGATCTCGAGTAGCTTACTCACAAGCATCTTCCAGAGGCTGGTGAAGTTTCCCCTCTGGAGGCAGGCGGTTTCCAGCTCGTGAGTTTTGGGGTGAGAGAGAGCCAATATCAGATGGTAAGGCTTCTCTGTGTCCCCCGCATGGCTGCTGCCCCCTCCTCCTGGGCAGTCCAAACTTATATATCCCCTGTGACCTCATTCACCTGGTCCAGTGGAGGCCAGCCCCAGTTGGCTGTCAGCCAACCAATTTGAAATACATCATCTGTCACCGGGCAGATTCCAGCCCACCAGGTAGATGCCCCTCACCCAGGTGGCTGATGCCAGTCACGTGGGCAGAGGGAGCAGGTTCCCCCCTCCCTCAGGAATGCAGCCCGCTCAAGTTACCTAAAGAAACAGGTTGAGGTGTGAATCCTCGGTGATGGGCCATCTTGATTTCATTGTCACAGGGCAGAGAATTTGGGGAGAAACCAAGGTGGCTTTCTGCCACAGAGGGCATGCAGTTTTCCCATTCACTGCAGTGGGTAACACTTACCTGGCCCCAGGACAGGTCCTCCTGTTGACAGGAGGCACACAGCTCTTCTTCCATTGCAGTGGGGAATCATAGCTTGTCCTAAAAGCTCTCAGTCTGCTCAAAATCCTACTTCCACTGAGTGCAGAAGGCCAAGGGGACTTATCAGGACTTTTGCTGATCTGTAGACACCAGAATAAGCGTCCTCCTCTTCTAATATACTAGGGGCTTGTGCGCTTGGTCAGGACACAGGAGACCTTGAGTCTCAGCCTACTCAGCCCCAAGGATTTAAACTCACTTCTTCTATATCCCCCAGAGTGTCCTAGCTACCAAGAAGTGGGATAGTCAGGCTGTAAAGACCTGGTCCACTGGGCAGCTAAGAAGGAAAGAGTCATGAGGGCAGAACAAGAGTAAGTAAGCAGTAGTTGGAGTCTGTGGCAGGGAGAGAAGGGGCTTTCTTTGCCCTTCCCTGCAAGGACAGATCCCTGGGTCCTGACTCCTACCGTCAAGGCTCTTTAACCATCTGCCCCAGTCAGACATTTGGCTACATCCCCTGCGTGATTATCATAGAATCATAGAATCAAAGAGTCGGAAGGGACCTAGACAGATCATCGAGTCCGACCCCCTGCCATGGGCAGGAAGGAGCACTGGGGGTGGCAGGGGTCAGAAGATCCAGTGCCTATCCAGTTTCCTCTTAAAGATTTCCAGGGAAGGTGAGAGGACCACCTCTCTGGGAAGCCCATACAGTGACATAGTTCTTCCTAATATCTAACCTAAACCTATCCTCCCTCAGCTTGTGGCCATTGTTCCTGGTGACTCCAAGGGGGGCCCTGGTGAACTGACTTTTCCAGAGTCCCTGCTGGTGGCCCCTGATAAGGTTGTAGACAGCCACAAGATCCCCCCTCAGTCTCCTCTTGCGAAGCCTGAAGAGATTCAGGTCCCTCAGCCTGTCCTCATAGGGCTGGCCATGGAGGCCCCCAACCATACAAGTGGCCTCCCCTGGACGCTCTTCGGGTTCTCCAAGTCCCTCTTGAAGTGCGGCACCCAGAACTGGACACAGGACTCCAGCTGCGGCCTGACCAGCGCCGCATAGAGGAGGAGCAAGACCTCTTTGGACCTCTTAGTGATGCCCCTGTTGATGCAGGACAGGGTGAGGTTGGCTCTGTCTATTGCTTTGTCACACTCATATTCATCCTAGAGTCAATCATGACTCCAAGATCCCTCTCTGCCTCTGTGCTGCCAAGAGGGACAGCCCCTAACCTATAACCATAATGCTGGCTCCCTCTCCCCAGGTGCAGCACTCTGCACTTGTCCTTGTTGAACCGCATCCTGTTCAGATCCGCCCACTTCTCCAACCTATCCAGGTCTGCCTGGATGCACTCCCTGCCTGCCGGTGTCTTCACTTTACCCCACAGCTTGCTGTCATCAGCGAATTTGAACAGGGCGCTCTCCACACCCTCGTCCAGGTCACTAATGAAGATGTTGAACATGGCAGGGTGTGGAGTTTTCTTCCTAAGTTTTGCACAGAAAACCCCCCTGCACCATCCCAGAGCACAGGAGTATGCTTAAATGACCTATGCCATTGCATCCCTTGCCTTTTATTAGCCTTTACAGGCTTTCAGACCTCCCCCAGTGTGCACTGCTGTACAAGCTCTCAGTTTCTCAGTCTGACACGGCAGGGCTGGTGCACACAGGTCTAGAAAGCGGGCTTCTTTTCCCAGCGGTTCTGCCCCTCCACAGCTCATGCTCCACTGTATAGTGATCAAACCCTATGTCATCCCTTAGACATCTGGGGCAGAGTCCTCTTTTTCTTCCACAAAGAAATGGCAGCTAGGCAGCTGTTCAATACGCATCAACTCTTTTTGATGTGTATTGAATGTTTATGATTTTAGTCCATTGTGCAGTGGACATAATGCCTCACTTCTGGCCTCGTGACTAGAGCACTGGGCTGGCAAGTCAGAGTCACGCTGGCCCCAACCCCCTGCATGGGTGGGTGGCTAGAACCTGGGACCCCACGTGACTGCCCTAACCGCTTGGCTTTTGGCCCAAGGAGGTGGGATCTCCTTCACCTTGTTTTTTGTGGGCCATAATTTCTGCACTTTCCAGAACCCAGGAGTCATTTCACTTCACCTGCCTAAATACACAGCTCTCCTGTATTTTCAAGTGAGGAAGCTCATAGGTGCAAAGCTCTTTCACAATTTGACCCAGTGACTCAGTCATGCCAAACACCTCATGGACACTGATGTGCTTCTAGAGTTTCTCGTTTGTGAATCATGGTCCTGCTCTCCATTGCATTTTAGTGGAAGGAGCCATTTCTGGTGTGGAGCATGGCCTGTAGTGCACAAGGCAGCCTTAAAATACATAGGTATTTTCCCGTTTAATTTTTAATTTGCCCCCTTTCACTTCCTGCATGAGAGAGGAGCAGTGTGAAATCAGGCCAGAGTTGGCAGTGGAAAGTCTACTAGTGCCTTCCTGTATTGGCAGGTATCAGATTGATTAATTTGCAACAGTGCTTGTGCTGTGCACAGTTCTGCAGGGCTGTCTGTAGCTTCTGTCTCATCGGGGAACTTCCATTTGCCCTTGTCATTTCAATTTCTTGTTATGTATGCCAAATACCAATTTCAATTACCAACATCCATTTCAATACCAAAATAGATACCCTTGGCTGAACTTGGAGAGAAGCGACATGGGTTTGTCTGAAGAAACCAAGGGGAGTTTTCTTGCATATTAGCTGTCAGTCCACAGCCTGTTATGGGGAGAGGAACACAGCATTCGAGCCAGTGGCAGCTCAGATTTCAAGAGTACTGTAGGGTCATTGATTTTCATCTCCAGACCTTGCAGGGGTCCTCATTCCTGACATGGGAGGGTCATCAACTAGAAAGAAGCAGGTTTCTTGGATTCTCTCCTTTAAACCTAGCTTCCCCTCCTAAGCTCCTGGACTTTCACCTGGGAACTCCTAGTGCAAAAAGACCCACCAAGGGCCACAAGATCTCACAAGATGGCTTGGTCATTCCCCCCATTTCTGAGCAGCCATTGGGAAGAACCAAGGAACCCCAGAAAAGGCTTGATAGTACATATACCATAGGGAACTTTAACCTGTGCAAACTCTGTGACACCAGTCTGGGTGAGGTCAGTGCATGGTAAGATATTCATTCTTCCATGCAACATTCGTCATGAGGAGCTTTCTCCTAAGGACGCTTCTGTACAGGGAAATTCATTGTAGTGACTGCTTAGTATTCACATGGCTGCTCTTCTTTGGAAGTCTGAGTCCTTGCTGCAGAAATCCACATAGAGTGCAACAGACTTCAAAGTAGACAAACGAAATTGCAGTTTTGTACTTTATTAAACCATGTATGTGAAGCCACACCATAGGAGCAATCAGTTAAGAAAGTAGCAAAAATATGCATAACCCTGCCTATAATATTCAGGTGCATGGTAACTGCGTTCATTCCTTCTCTGCATACCCTCATTTGTATGCAGTTTTGGAGTTTGCAGACCTTTTTATTTATATATTTTTAAAAAATATTTGGGGATAGAGTGACCACCTTTTCAAAAGGGGAAAGCAGGACTCTATCTCTCCCCCTCCCATCCCCTTTACCCCATCCTCCCCATAGATTTACTTGCAGGGAGCTGCTTTCCTTGCTTCCCAGCTGTATTTCCTAGCTATATGCATATGTGTAGATGTGCACGTGTGGGTGTGCATGCAGCACCCTGTGTCCTGCTCCCGGCAGCCCCTTGCAGGCTAGACCGCTGCCTGCCTACAAAGGGAAACCGGCCTTTCCCAATCCTTGCAGATGCTGTGAAACTGGGACAAATGCTGTCCCAGTATCACGCAGCCTGGGACTGAGACTTCAAGTTCCCATTGTGGGACTGCCCTGCCCAACTAGGGATGCGTGGTCACCCTGTTTATGGTACAGATCTTTGCATTCCTGGTCCCCTTCCAAAACGGTGGAGTTTGCAGGCACACAAAAGTTGCACAAAGGTCAGTGAGCGGCCAGCACTCACTGTGGAC
Source organism: Crocodylus siamensis (assembly GCF_052110815.1). Classification (NCBI taxonomy): domain Eukaryota; kingdom Metazoa; phylum Chordata; order Crocodylia; family Crocodylidae; genus Crocodylus; species Crocodylus siamensis. Next base: position 47,730,104 of record NC_143409.1, read on the forward strand.
TCCCACTGCTGCAGTGGCATGGCCCCTCCGTTCCAACATAGACAGCACGCATGTGAGAAACAGATAGGAGTTACTCTGTAGAAGATCTTGCATTTGATTATCAAATCCTCAGAAAGAAAGTGCTTATGTGTGTAAGTCCCTACAGCAGATTCAGATAAAGCTGGGGTTGCATAAACAACCTGAAGAAGCACAGTGGACCTCTAGCAGTCGACTTCTGGTGCCTCCTAGCAGTGGTAAAGGTGACAGATCTCCAGTGGCAGAGCAGCGATGACCTTCATCAGAGTGGTGGCAAACCCCGGTGGTGGCAGGAAGCAGCCACCCCCAGCAGCAGCGATGCCAATGACGCAGCAGCCACCTCCAGCAGCATAGTGGAAGCAAACTAGTGTAGGCCTCTCTACCCAGCACTTGCCACACTGCAAAGCTCCTGAATCATAGCAGTCCTAGATGAGTCTTCCTTCCCAGCAGACTGGGCTAGGTATTGGCTCCCCTAGGATGGTCTGACAATGACTGAGAGAGGCTGTTTGTTAACTGGTTAAGGTTTCGGTTAATATTTAAAGGTGAAGGTTTTCTTTACAGTTCTGTATTTGTTTCTTTTTCCCTTTAATAAATTCTGTTACAGTTGAATGGTGGTTGCGACTGGGGAAATTTGTCCACTTTGGGCCACCCAGTTAAAATTTATTTTCCTGGGTTTCTGGGTGGGAGCTCAAATCAAAATCATGTAAAACCTCCCACATATGACCCCAGCTCTTGTGCCTGCTGTCCAGTGCCTGGAAGAAGGGTTACGTGTTCAATGATTATTTTAAGGCACTTGACACAGCTCCACTTTTCACAAGTGAATGCAGGGACCTCATGATGACTGCACATCATGAATTTAAACCATCACTGCCAAGAACTGTTATGAACTGCCCTGCTGCTCATTGTAGTCGCTCTTTCCTTTTCACAACCTTTCCCTTTTACTCTGCTGTCAGTCTCCCGTCCCAGGATTCATCTTCTCTTCCTCGAGCTCAGCAGAGCTCAGCCCTCTAGGATCACAGACAAGAGGAGCAAACAAGCCCCAGAACCCGTTAAGCAATTCTGAAAGCCTTGTCTTGCCTGCTCTCTGTGCACTATGGTGCTCCAGTACAGTGAGGAACCATCAGGAGAATTTTGCTTCTAGTCACAGAGCAGGGAACAACAGCTTAGACAAGCCTATGTGTGAATTTGATGGACTGGAGTCTGTCGAGATCACAGAGGGATGGAGACCAGAGGCTAGATAATATCATTACTAAGGTGAAGATGGTCGATCACTGGGTCTCAGGTGTGCAATCGAAGCTGGGATCCCCCCACCACCCAGAACCAGGGGTGGATTCTCTCTTGGGTGAATGAGGGCAGCGGGAAGGTGAAGATCAGGGCCTCAGTATCACAATCGTAAAATGCCACCTCCCCCACTTCGCAGTCCAGATATACCCGAAGCCTCCAGGGAATTAAGCTCAGGGGAAGGAGGGTGGGATCAGAGACAGAGAGAGCCTGGAATTGACCCCCCCACTGTCCCAGAGCCCAGATGCCTCCCTCAGGGTTAAGGGTGATCCTACCCTTCCTTGTCACAGACTCTCTAGCAACCCCCACAGCCCAGTTCCTCCCATCACCCAACTGTACTTCCCAATAATGTCTCCCCGAGGCAAATCCCTCGTAGCCCAGCACACAATGCCACGTATCAAATCTCTTAGGATTGCTGGGCAGATTCATCCCGACGTCTGCTCGTCTCACACTTTTCCCATCCTCAGAGAGGAGGAGTTCAGGATGAGCTGTGTCTGGATCCAGAGTCACCTTTGCTGCAGGAGAAATAAGAGAATCACAGCATCGGGGCACAACTCAGCCCAGGGCAGAAGTTGGGGCCATTCCCCGCCATCCCCAGCAGCTCTGTGCTGGCCAGGACACTGATCTGCTTCCTCCCCTGCTGCACCTCCTTGCTCTTGTTGCTGGGGCTGTCCCACTCCCAGTACCAGGGACAGGAAACAGGGGCGACAGGGTTTGGGTAATGACTTTTCCTCTGAGTGGGGATGTCTTCCCGAGAGGCAGCGGACAGGAGAGAGCAATCCCCAGAGCAGGGGGAGGAGGCAACATCAACACACCGGAAAAGAAACCCCCTCTATGCCTGCTGCAAAGGGGAAGGTGGGGACAGCAAGGGGAGGGCATCCAGCCCATGGGAACAGAAGAAAAAGGGGCAGTACCCAGGGGGGAGTTCCCCAGCCATGCAGAAACAGGGTGATGGGAGGGGTCCCTGGACAGGGACTCTAAGGGTGCCTGTACACAGGTGAGGCTGTAATTACCATGCTCCAGCAGCCTCCTGTGTCTCATGTTTCAGTATTCCCCATGCTTAAAAATGGTGGTGGGGGTGCTTGAACTAAAACTTATTGAATGAGCTTCAGTTCAGGGGCCCCCACCACCATTTTTAAGGATGGGGATGTCGATACATGAGATACTGCAACCCTTTAATTAAAGTGCCACCAACCCCCTACCCCCAGAATGTGTGTAAAAGTGCCCTGAGGGCTCAGGGGGAAGGGAAAAGTCCGACTGAAGGAAGGAGTCAGTTAGACAGATATGTGCCATGGAGGCAGTCAGGGCTGGTTAAGATGAGCTCCCAGCACAACAGCCCATATACTGATGTGCCTGAGGCCCTATCCCTGCTCTGCAAAACTTAAAATTTATGAAAGTTTCTGGATTTTTTCATCACAAAAGCATCTTCTGTAAGTGAATTTAGAGCTACTCCCCCTCGTGTTGAATAAAATGCCATGCTGAACATACATGTCCCCTTCCCCTTAGCCCTTATCACCCCTCCCCTCCTTCTTCAGAGACTGACTTACCAGCTTCCTGCAGTTTAAACACCAGAGTGCCTGCAAAGGAAAGATGGGCAATAAAGACAAATGAAAAACAAGCGAGAGATCACATGATGTCAGGTTTCTGTTTCAAGTATCATTCGTATAATTAATTGGGAAATTCATCTCTATTTCCAGGAGACAAAAGAGAAGAGAGAGTTTGAGAGAGAGAATAATTCTGAAGTACACCCTGGGATATTCTCTCATAAGCCAGAAACCTAGTGCAAGATATCTGCTGTGATTCATGCTAAATATACACGTAGAAAAATGGCTGCATTCAGGATTGCAGCAAAGGGGATGGGGTTACTTCATCTCTAGCTGTGAGGTGTTTGTGCTGGGAGCTCTCTGAGCTCGCCAGCTGATTGGCACAGGCTCTGAGGCCTGGCAACAAGCACTTCTGCAACCTTCCTCCTACCCCTATCCCTCCTTCTGCCAAATTCAGCAACAGGAGGAAAGAAGGGGTAAGCAGCTGTGTTTAATCCCTGGGTTCTGGATCAGGTGCTCTAGCCAGAGACCTCACTGAGCAGGCACCACATAGCCAAGGGGGAGTGCAAATGCACTACTACCCTCCTTCTCCCCTCAGATCTAAATGGTATTTAGTGCTGAGAGAGCTCTGAGAAAGTTCCAACAGAAAATAGTCATGATCAGGAAGAGAATAGAAGTTCTTGATAGCATAGTTTCATAGTTTCTAGGGTCGGAAGGGACCTGAGCAGATCATCAAGTCCGACCCTCTGCCATGGCAGGAAAGAGTACTGGGGTCAAATGACCCCAGCAAGGTGTTCATCTAAAGACCCCCAGGGTAGGAGCCAGCACCACTTCTCTTGGAAATTGGTTCCAGATCCTAGCTGCCCTGACCGTGAAGTAGCGCCTCCTGATCTCTAGCCTGAATCTACCCCCTGTCAGCTTGTGACCGTTATTCCTGGTCACTCCTGGTAGTGCTCAGGGGAACAGGGACTCTCCCAGTGCCTGCTGGTCCCCTCTGACTAGTTTGTAAAACGCCAGTAGATCATGATGGAGCTTAATTCCTCCAAAAGCTGTACAGCATTGGTGTTAAACTCACTCAGCCCCATAAGCCAGATGAGGGGTATATAGCCAGGCTGGAGGCCAGATCAGGCCCACAGAACCAGTCTGACGCAGGGACCGCATGCAGCCTGTGCCCTAGTTTCATAGTTTCATAGTAGCTAGAGTCGGAAGGGACCTAGGTAGATCATCTAGTCCGACCCCCTGCCTTGGCAGGAAAGAGCACCGGGGTCAGATGACCCCAGCAAGGTGCTCATCTAACTTCCTTTTAAAAATCCCCAGGCTAGGAGCCTGCACCACTTCCCCTGGAAGCCGGTTCCAGGCCCTAGCCGCCCTGACTGTGAAGAATCGCCTCCTAATATCTAATCTAAACCTACCCTCCGCCAGCTTGTGACCGTTATTCCTGGTCACTCCTGGCAGCGCACAGGGGAACAGGGACTCCCCCAATACCTGCTGATCCCCCCTGACCAGTTTGTAGCAGGCTACAAGGTCCCCCCTTAACCTTCTCTTGTGGAGGCTAAACAGGTTCAGGGCCCGTAGCCTCTCCTCATAAGGCCTGCCTTGCTGACCCCTGATCATACGAGTGGCCCTCCTCTGGACTCTTTCCATATCGTCCACGTCCCTCTTGAAGTGTGGTGCCCAGAACTGGACACAGTACTCCAGCTGCGGCCTGACCAGTGCCGCATAGAGGGGGAGGATCACCTCCCTGGACCTGCTCGAGATGCATCTGTGGATGCATGACAGGGTACGGTTGGCCTTCTTGACTGCCTCCCCATACTGCTGGCCCATGTTCATCGTGGAGTCAATGACGACTCCAAGATCCTTTTCCGTCTCCGTGCTGGCAAGAGGGGAGTTCCCCAACCTGTAAGTGTGGTGCCGGTTCTTCCTCCCCATGTGCAACACCTTGCACTTGTCAGTGTTAAACCCCATCCTATTCTCATCCGCCCACCGTTGCAACCTGTCAAGGTCAGCTTGTAGCCTATTGCACCCTTCTAGTGCACTCACATCCCCCCACATCTTAGTGTCATCAGCAAACTTGAACAGGGTGCTTTCCACCCCCTCATCCAAGTCACTGATGAAGATGTTGAACAGTGCGGGCCCGAGGACTGAGCCCTGCGGAACCCCACTGCCCACGTCCTTCCAGGTCGAGAAGAACCCATCTACTACCACCCTCTGGGTGAACCACCTACGTGTATTGCTTGCAGCATGTGCCAGCTCCAGCCCCACTCTCTGTATGCAGCAAACACCCACCTGGGTCCTGCATTTGGGGCCAGTCTGGGATGCATGCTTTATGCAGTGCGGGACACTAGTCTGGGGTGTGTGCTAGTCTGTGCACTGGGTGCAACACAGGAGACTGGTATATGGCCCTAATCTGAACTAACCCTGGGTACAGCATGCAGGTCCAGTCCATGCATGCAGCATGTTTCCCAGACCAGCCCTGTACTGTGTGTAGCTCATGTGGGCAGGATGATTCAGCTCCATGGCCTGGATCCAGTCTGTGGGCAATATCTTTGACATCCTTGCTTTACAGGAATTAGAGTGCACCACTGTGACAGAGCCAGGTGTGCTTATAGCAGCTCTCTCTTGCTCCTTTCATGGCAATACTTCAAGTCTGGCCAGCTACTAGAGGAGAAGTTAATTGTACTTTATTGTTGAGGAATGCTTTGAAGTCTTATCATGAAGCGCTATCAAAACTGCAATCTGGAGGCACCGACTTTGCAAATACCTCATCTGCCAGATAAGGGTCTGGTGAGTCTCTCTTGTTAGACTCTCTATAAGTTCCCTATATGTCTCTCAAAATGTGGAGCCCAGAGCTGCACATAATTATTGTGAAGCACTTCTCAGGGCTTACAGCTAATGCTCCCATTGATACAGCTCCAAATTAAGAGATTTTTATTTTATTTTATTTTTTACAACTGCATCACATTGTTAACTCATGTTGAGTCTGTCATCCACTAAAACCCCACAAGCCCTTTCAGCAATGCTGCCACCGAACCAGTCTCCCATTCTGTATTTGTGCTTTTGATTATGCTTCCCTAGATGTAGCACTTTGCATTTGCCCAAATTGAACTTTCTCCAGCTCTAGCTCAGCTTCCCACTTAGTCAAGATTCTTCTGAATTCTACTCATATTTCAACTTTCCATTACACCATTCAACTAATTCATAAACAGATTCAGTAACACCAAACCCAGAAGAAACCCTTGTGGAAATCCCCTAACAAAACCCTCTGTCATTCTGACACCGATCCATTTATAATCACCCTTTTCTTATGGTTATTAAGTCAACTATCTATCCATATTATATTGGTAGTGTTGCAATAATGTTGTAGCTGTGATGGTTCAGGAAATGTGAGGGGCAAGGCAATCCTTGCCTATCCATCCTTTAGTAATTTCATCTATCCCACATTTTTTCTTGGCAATGTCAATAGCTTAAGGGGAGGTAACAGTATGAGAGATGGACAGTAAGAGGTGGGTCACTGTGATGTTGTCATTTCAGCACTAAATACTATATTTGTACTCAGGGATAGCTCTGAGGGGAAGGGGAGGGTAGTGGTGCATTCACACTCCTCTTTGGCTATTTGGTGCCTGCTCAATGAGGTCTCTCTGGCCAGAGCACCTACTTTCACACAGCTTCAGAACCCAGGGATTAAACACAGCTGCCTCCAAGGGTGACCAAGATTGCAAGGGGGTCTTGAACAGCAGAAGTGCTTGTCCCCAGGTTTCAGAGCCTCGCGAAAGCAGGGGCTCCAGACAGAGCCTGGGGGTAGACTTACTCTTGGCTTCTGCATTAAAAACTGAGGAACAAGATGCCAGTTCCTCCCACCATCACAGAAACAGGACTCAGTTTCCCTCCCTAGTTCTCTCTTTGGTACCTTGTATGTTCCTCAGAGTTTTCTTGAGAAAAATATCTTTCTTAGAGAATTCCTGGCATATCTTTTCCAGCTTAGGAGAAATTACCACTGGCAGCTGGATCTTCCCCGTCTCACACCTACAGAGGAAAAAAGCATTTTCTAATTATTTGTTCTTCTTGGATTTTCTCCTTTTCCTTTTGCCCTGGAAGTTATGACAATTTCTGTGAGACTGACACCTCTCTCATCTCAAATGGGTGGAGATAGGTTGCCAACATGTCACTCACTTGACACTCAACAACAGATCCTGCCCATGGTCTGCTGCAGGGCGTGGGGAGATGTGGGTCTAACATGACATCCAGGGAAATATGAGGGTAAGAAAGGAGGAGCTGCCTACCTGCTCAAAGTATTTCTGATGTCCTAGAAAGGAGGGAAATAAGAGGAAGCTCAGACCGCATCACAGCTGGACCAATAATGAGTGCAACATCTGAAGTTCATTCATCAGCAACTCTATCAACAGTCACATAAAGCATCCCCTGCTTATAGTGCCCATCTGCTGTCTACGCTGGGCAGACAAGGTGATCTCTAGGTGTAAGAATGAATGGGCACTGATTTGACATCAGCTCCAGAAAGTCACAAAAGCCTGTAAGCAGAACCCTTCAACATCCCTGGCCACTCCACTGCTGACCTCAGGATTGCTATTCTCAGGCAGAAACATTTTAAAAGCCAGTTTGAATGGGAAGCTGCAGAACAAGAAATCTATTCTGAGTATGGATTCTTTTCCCCATTACCTGGATTAGCTTTTGTGACCCCTTTGTTCCTATGACATTTTTGCTTGTACGCGTCTCACAGCATTCCCCCTCTCTCTTTCTTTCCCACCTACATGTTTTCAAATCACTCACCCACTTTATACTCTGTTCTATGCTGTCTTTTCACAGCATCTGATAAAGTGAACTTTGGTTCACAAAAGCTTGTCATCTTTCTCTCTATGCATCTTATTTAATTATTCTATCAAGATGAATAATTACCCTGCCTTCTTAAGGATGAGGGGGTCATCTGCTCAATTCAGAGAGGTTGGGGTTTGCCTAGGCTAAGTCCTTGTTTGGGTGTGCTGGGGGGAGCGACGTACAAAGCTGGATAACATACAGCACTCACCCAACAAAACCTGAGCTACACTGAGACAAGAACTGCCTGCCCAGAGAAGTTTTCCATCTATTGACTCTATTTGACTCCATATATATATTTTTTGTGTGTGTGCAAAAATCTTATTGGTCTAATAAAAGATAATCACCTCTACCATGAGCCCTCAAAGCTATACTGAGGGAAGCCTCTCCCCAAATGCTAGGATTCTGATATCCTGCTAATGCTGCAATTCTTGGCTGTAAAATAAAGGCCACAAAAGAGAGAATTCCTCTTTACATAAAATACCTGCACTGAGGGCTATAGTGGAATTTGATTTCAGGTGGGGACTATCATCATGTTTGACTACATTTCCATCTGCACCATCTCCCTCACCTGCAGGAGGTCACTCGGTGGCTGCTGGCACTTCCCCTCCATCTCTCCAATCAGGTCACTGAGATGGGAAATTGCCTTAGACAGCTTAGTGGTATTTTCTGCCTGCGTTGTCCTAAGCTCCCTGTTCAGCTCTCCCAGTTGGGCCAGTAGGAGTTGCTCTTGTTCCTTCAGAAACTGGTAAAATTCCTGAAATTGGGATGTAATTTTCTCACGCTCAGCTTCTACCTTTTCCTGTAATGAACAGAAAGGACTAAGTAAAAGGCTGGCTGGAGCCATGGAAAAAGAGAGAGTTGGAGGGACAGAGGTCATTTCAGAGTCCTGGACACACAGGAGGGGAAAATAATATCCCTTGGAAATACAGCACCTAACATTTTGACAGCAGCTCTCCACGTGTGGTTCATGTAAGATTTCCAAGGAGAAACATTTCAGTTCAGTTCAAATAAGTCCACTTCAAAATGGCTCAGATTGCCAGACAGTGCCTCACCATCAGCTGGAGTACTGCGTGCAATTCTGGGCGCTGCACTTCACGAAGGATGCGGATAACCTGGAGAGGGTCCAGAGAAGGGCCACTCGTATGGTTAAGGGCCTGCAGGCCAAGCCCTACGAGGAGAGACTAGAGAAACTGGACCTTTTCAGCCTCCGCAAGAGAAGGTTGAGAGGCGACCTGGTGGCTGCCTATAAGTTCATCGGGGGGCACAGAAGGGAATTGGTGAGTATTTATTCACCAAGGCTCCCCCGGGGGTTACAAGAAATAATGGCCACAAGCTAGAAGAGAGCAGATTTAGATTGGATATTAGGAGGAACTTCTTCACAGTTCGAGTGGCCAAGGTCTGGAACGGGCTCCCAAGGGAGGTGGTGCTTTCCCCTACCCTGGGGGTCTTCAAGCGAAGGTTAGATGTGTATCTAGCTGGGGTAATGTAGGCCCAGCACTCTTTCCTGCTTATGCAGGGGGTCGGACTCGATGATCTATTGAGGTCCCTTCTGACCCTAGTATCTATGAATCTATGAATCTATTGAGATCTTTAGCCCTGGGTGCTTTCACAGCTCTGCAAGCCATGCATTAAATAGACGAGCACTACAAAGCTGAACTCTTGGATAATGAGGCAATGCAGAGCTGTGACAATGCCTGCCTCCCCATGCTGCCCTACCACCTCGACTCTGTCTCCTTGCAATTCTGGGTTGTTACTGCACAGTACCAGTTCCCTGGACTCCAAGTGCAGCAGCTACATGGAGATCATGGAGCATCCACACATCATTTCCTCTGACACATAGTCCAGATAAGGAGCCAAAAAGACCTTTTGGTGACCTGCAAAGTGTTACATCTCTGCTACAGGAAACCCAGATGGATAAATTCAGTGTATGGCAGAAAAAAAAGACGAAGGCAGCAATGTAGCAGGGCAGGTTCTGCCCCACTAGGAACAAGGCTATAACACAGGACAACATCTCCAAGCCAGCAGCCTCCACACTGCAGCATACACCCTCTGGATCATTCTCTTCTTGGAGGATGTTGTAGTGCAATCAGGATGGGAACCTTGGCCTTTCGGGGTACCAGGATATGGCAAGTGCCACTGGCTACCTGCCTGGCTTTGAAGGAGGGGCCAAGCAGGCTTACTTTAGCAGGATTGGGCCCTTGGCTCCTGCAGGTGGTTGTAGCAAAGGAGAACATGAAGCCGGATGCAACTCTACCACCTCACACCCCCTAGCACTGCTCTGCCACTGTCTCTTGGTTGTTCTGGGGAACAGCCTCTGAAGGAGGGCCCAACAAGGGCCTGAACAGTGGGCAGCTTGTGCTGTTGTGGTCAGAGCACTGCTCTAGGACATCAGAAACATGCACATTCAGACCTGGGCAATGGTGGGGAAAACTAAAGCCTGGATTTATGGCTTGACAGACAAGTGGCCCTCTCAGGTTGTGGGGGACTGCCCTAGAGCAGGGAGAGATATGGCCACTATCTAGCTCACAGTGGGGAATAAGCAGATGTAAAATCCCTCCCTTTTAGTGGTACATGGTCACAGCCACAGACTCCTTCCCCCACATTCCCTGAGTGACACTCCCCAAAGACCAGACACCAACTTTGCTGACCCTGCTGGGTAAGAAAAGCAAACACCTACCAGACACTCCTGGCTTGTCACCTCCTCTGTTGCTTGAAACCGCAGAAGCTTCTCTCTCTCTTCCTTCAGGGCCTGCAGTTGGTCCTGGATTTGGTCCTGATCCAAGAAAAGGAATTTCATTTGGAAGTGGAGGAGAGACACCTTCATAGCAGGATCAAAACAGATACCATCTATCTTGTTCCGGATTGACTGAAACTCTTACCAGCTACTTGAACTCAGCAAATTGTAATGATTGCACCAGCCTGAAACCCATTGGGAAAGCCCATAGGGTGGTGCAATGTGAGGCATGGGTCTGGGGCTAGAGGATCTCTGGAAACTGGATCCAAGGTTGAAAGCAAAGAGCTGTGATTTCAAGGTATTGTTTTGTAGGATTATTGAAATTAACTAAAATAGTGCAAGAATGAAAACTATTGACTACTCTGGGAAATCATATGAAATATGAGCTTTCATTTCTATCCAGGAGAACTTTTAAACATCTTTTCTCCAATGTCTGATGAAGAGTGGTTGTGCCCAAAAGCTTGCATTTAAAGATTTTTTTGCGTGTGCAAAAGTCTTGTTGGTCTAATAAAAGTTATCATCTCTACTATCAGCATGAAACAAGGCACTTCAGAGTCCAGAAATCCATAGTACAGAGCCAGGCTATCTGGCACCTTGCCCAACATTGGCCTTGGAAATACATGCAGAAAGGGACACTAGCAGGTGATTCCCTACCTTGTACTCCTGGGCAGCCTCCTCAATGGGAACCACAGCGTGAGCTCGGTGGGCCTTGGATCGATCGCACACCACACAGATGGGGGTTTGATCCTTCTCACAGAAGAGTTTCAGGGGCTCCTGGTGTGTCTCACAAACCCTCTCCCCACCTCCTACTCTTTTTTTGCCCTTGGAACTCAGCCTTTTGGCTATTTCTACCACTCTTGCCAGCTCCCAGTTGGGCCTGAAATTTCCCTGCAGGGCACCTTCTCTACACTGAGGACAGGAGAAATTAAGCCCCGATTCCTCCCAGCACTGGGTGATGCAGGCTTGGCAGAAATTGTGTCCACAGTGGATGGACACTGGGTCTTTGAAAAGCTCTAGACAGATTGAACAGGAAAGTTCATCCTGCAGATTTTCTGCCAGGGCCTCTGTAGCCATGGCTTGCAGGAGGGTGTGTAGTGACAGTTTCCCTTTTCTGTGCCCTGAAGCAGGAAGAAGCCTTTCTCTTCCTGGTCCTTTCTCAGTGGTTGAACTGGAGGGAGCTGTGTCTGAGTCCCCGCCCTGCTCTGCTGACAACTGTGACTCTCCCTGTGCAGGTGACAGGATCCACTACAGAGGGGAACAGCTGGGGTGACGTATAACTGGGGCTGCAGAAAAAACACAAGCTTCACACCTATGCAGATCAAAAACAGGAGCCAGGCAATTAACAGTTGTTATGATGATCAGCCTTTTCCTTCCTGTTTGTTTGGACTCTAATCACCAACCACCAAGCAAAATCGCTTTGAAGCTAAACAGTTAACCAGTAGAAGATCTAGATAGAGCCGCCAACAAAGTTTGTGCAGTCCAGAGCAAGCCATCCTGCCACCCAGCTGACAAGTGAAGATCCACACTTTGAGGCTATACAAGAACGGCTTCCTGCCTGCACTGGGTAAAGATGTCTGGGCAGCTAAGATAATACTAAGCGCTAATAGCTTGTTTTATATTGGGAAAGAGTCTTGTCCTGTTGTTTAGTTTTATAGCTTGTTGGTAGTTATCAAAACAAACCTTTCGGCTGTTTATGTGTAAGAAGTACATAGGTGGAGTCTCTGCTATTCTTATTTAATGACAAAGTGTAAATGGCAATAAAATCCAAAGAATGACCTGAAAAGGGGCATGTAGTGCCCAAAAGCTTGTCTAGCATCTCTCCCACCTATTCAATTAAACTGCTTCTGTTGTGTCAATTTATAAAGGTTTACAAACCTGCTTTCTAAGTGCAATAGCTATGTGCTAATCAAATGCGTAGATGCACTCACTGAGGACAAAAACAAAACACTGCATAGCTTATTGAGCAAGTTCTCCAGAGGATTTGTGGAATGAACAGTGTGTAACCATGTAGTTAGAGACTATAATAAAAGCAAGGTTAAAAGCAATCTTAATTCTTGCATTTTCTAATTTAAGTACTTGACTTTGCAACCTCTAAATTGTTCCTTTATGGGTGTTTCTATTTACAATAGGCAGACAAGATTATTTGGGTAAATCAGATAATTTTTATTAGGCCAGCTTGAATACTTGGAAAAAATTCTTCTTAGCAAGCTTTCAGGTTTAAAAACTCTTCATCAGGCTGAGGAAGCATCTGCAGTTGGTGTGTGCTCTTCTTGGATGGAATGACTAGCAAAGAGGCCAGACGCTGGCCTGCATACAAGAAAGACAGTCAGGGAGATGTAAATTGAGATGTTAGTGGGTGAGAGACAGGCTGGGGCGGGGAAGGGGAGCGGAGCAAGGAAGGGAATGAATGTAACTGGTAAATAGTGGAGAGGTACCTGGGGAGTCAGATGTCAGGCAGGTTACAATGTGTCATAAATCCAATGTCTATATTTAGCCCATGATTTGTTTGTATCTAGGAGGTTGATGAAGTGAAGTTCATAGGCTTGTCTGTGAAAAGTGTTTTGTAAATTGCCTTTGAGGATTACAACTGAGAGATTGGAGAGAGAGTGATTTTCTTGTGAAAAATGTGCCCCCACAGGTAACTGGATATTCTTGTCTTTGATAGATTTCCGGTGTACATTCATTCTGGTGCGCAGTTGTTTTTTGGTTTCTCCTACGTATTTTCCAGCAGGGCATTTGGTGCATTGGATGAGATGTATTCCATTTCTGGAGGTATATTTTTAAAATATGAACACCAAGGTGAACAACAACCCTTGTTTCATGTAAAAAAAACTTTGAAGTCTTAAATACATAATTAGATTATGTAGGTACATATTATTTTTCCTCCTGTGAATGTGGGAAATTATAGTAAAACTATCCAAGTACGCATCAAGAATGACAGGAGGTGGTGCTGGTGTGATACAAAGGCCCATGGTGAGCCCTCACCCTGCACTTTGGGTCTCGCCCTGTTCCCATGTCTCCCTTCAGTTCCGGGGCCAGCACCACTTCCCCCCATCCCCGCACACCAGGTCCACATGGTCTGTGCCCCGGTCCCTCCCAGCTGTTGGCAGGGCCTGGTCGTGGTGGCGGGGTGCCATCACCATGCCCCGTCTCCCCCTCCCTGGGTGCTTTTGGTGGGGTGGGGAACCAGCATCATGCTCCCCGCCATTATGGTGGGTGGGGATGGAGTCCTGCATCTGGCTCCACCCCTGCTTCTCATCCAATCGGGGGGGGCAAACGGGGCTGCTCCCCGCCCCTCAATGCCCCCTCCTTGTCTTCAGGGCAGCTGTTGGGGTGCAGTAGTGGTGGGGCACCACCACTGTGCTCCCCCTCCCTGCCAGGTTGTGTCCGCGCCCCGCCCCCTACTTCTTGTCCAATCAGGCAAGCTGTTTCTCCGCACCTTCCCCACCCACTGCTCCAGGGCTGGGGCTGGGGCTGAAGCCGGGGCCAGGCCAGAGGACCAATCTCCCCCTCCCATGCTGCTTCATGGCCGGGCCTGCTCTCCCCATCCTCCTCTGTCGCCACTGCCTTTGGAGAAAAGGGGCCAAGGCCTCAGGCCCTGTGTCCGCACTGTCATAAGGTGCTCTGCTGCACTGTCTTCTGGTTGAAGGCTCTTGGAGCACTCTGATCGGCTGTTTGTCAACCAATCAGCGTGCGAATAAAGCATTACAGACAGACAGACAGACTAAGGCTTTTCTAATAGTAGAATAAACTTTATTTGGCTTGCAGTCAAGCAACCAAACTGACTAGAATCTTTAGCTCGAACTTACATTGTTCAACTGGGCTAGTGCCTCTCTTTATTAATAATAGACTCTTTCTGGCTTGGTGTATGTGTAAGCATGACTAAACCCAGTTTCACTCTGTCAGGTAGGAGGATATCACTCTCCCTTCACTTGGACCTTGCATTGGACTAATAGTTAATAATGGTTAATAATGGTTATTAACAAATAGTTAATAATGATTTATTTTCTGATCAATTTCTTTTTATCCCTGCGAAATTCCTGAAATGGGAAAAATGGCATTTAGCAGGGTTTTCATTAATCCTTATTTTGCTGGAGTCTACTTCCTACAGTCTTATTAACTCTTTTCTCAGTTTCACTCCTTCCACCCTTCTTTAGTACCTCTGAATTTCCTGAGTGTTGTCTTTAAGACAGTATATCTCTGAGTAAAAATGTAGAGCATCCTTTCTAGCTCATTGGATGCTGTGGCTTCCAAATTTCTACCTAGAATGAAAAATCTTATTCTAAGTATACTTTTTATTGTTATTCACTAGTAACATGAATTTAATGCAAGTAAGGGATGTGTGAGAGCCCAGAGAGTGAAATGCTAGCTTGAGAAATGGTAAAGCAGTGGCCTCTCTAAGGATAAAAGGACTCTGGTCCTTATTCCCTTTTCCTAGAGATAGTTAGAGGTGTTAGTTTGAAGCCAGACAGAAGGTAAAGTAGCATGGCTCCTTGGAAACTGACTGGTTTACAGAGGCATCAGCTTTGTAGGCAACAGCCTACTTCAGCTGATGCTATCCCTCCTTTCTGCCTTGATTTTTAGGTCAATTTACTGGCACAAGGCCCCTCTACTAGCAGCCCCAAAACTCATTAAATGTTTACATTCACTAGGAACCTCCATTTTGGACTACACTGCTCCCTAGGAACTTACAATAAGGTGCTTGGGCATTCAGAAGTTATTTAGCTGGTATATTTAGGTACTCCCCAGCACTGAATGCAATCACAGTGTAACCCGGACAGTACTCCAAGAGGAACCCCCTCCGCAATTGAAGGGATGAAAGCAGGTGCACAAGTGCTGTGGGAGGGGTAGGGACTCTCCTCCCCCTATAGAGCAGAGCCAGACCACCAATGGGGACTTAACCATATACCTTTTAATGAGAGAACATTACTGGGACCATAACCAGTATAAACCAAGGGGGTATAGGGGGCACTACAATGTCCAGAAGGGGCAGGATTCAATAAAGTTTAGACACTTACAATCATAGACATATTCATCCAGTTGACAAAAGACAGGGTTAACCAAAGTGTAAAACACAAACAGCAGAACAAACAATACCGGTTGGTGAAATATAAAAGGCACAAAATACAAAATGTCAAATGACAAGGAATATAGGGCCTAGGTACCTGGAGGGAAGAAAACACAATAGCCCCATTCTACTGCAAGACAAATTTTTCCCTGATAGCTCACTCACCCCAGCTGGGACTATGAACTCAGATCTCCCACATGGGGGACAGAAACTTTACCATACAGCCACTAGTGTGGGCACTACTCTAAGCTGCTAGGGGTCTTGACCTTCCCAGAGCCCCAGCCAAATGTTGAGCTGCCTGGTCTCTTATTGGAGGAGCCGGAATCAAAGCTGGGAACCTCTCAGGGCACTACTCAGATCCTTGCTGGAGCTGGGGAAGCTCCTGCTGGCTGCAGTCTCTTGTAGGGGATCCTGGATCCCAGCGGGGAGCCTCTCCTGCCAGCTGCACGCCGCGCTGCTGAGGGTCCCACTGCTGCCTGCAGGTCCCACTCCTTCAGGTGCTTCTGGGGCAACTGCTCCCACCCGCTGGCCCAGCTCTTGCCAGCTCTTTGAAACTCCTTCCTTGTGGTCCCTCGCTGGTCTTTCTTGAGTCAGCCCCTCCAGGTGACTCAAGGGACCAATCAGGGGGCACAGAGGGTGAGTCTCTGTGGCCTGATTGGTGAGGAAAGGGAATCCCAAGTCCTCCAATCATCTTTTGCCGTTTCAAAACCCCTGGGCTAAGTTGCTGCCAGCTAGCCCATCACAACAGTGTTGCTGTAATGCACTGAAACGCTACTTACACTCTCAGAGCTCAGCTGAGGGAGGTGGGAATCTAACTCATGTTAACAGCATTGAATGCAGGTCATTATGGGGGGTGGCACTGCCCACTTCACCAGGGGACATAGGGGGGACCTGAACTGTCCTCTCCACCACTCCTGTTGAAGCTGGACCAGTCATGAGAAATCCTGGCCTACTGGTTACAGCATCCTTTAAAGAGAAACGAGTCCTGGGTCATTCTGAATTTCCCCCACAGAGAATCAGGTAGGGCAGTGCCCAAATGGAGGTGCAAATGGAGAAACTTTGAATTCTGCCTTCTTCATATTCAAGTCGCCAAGGATGACTCAGCCTTCCAGTTGTTTCCACTGACACACTGCTGTGCGAACACCTTCCCAGAGCAAAATATGAGGGGAAAAGAGCCACATATCTGTCTGAGATTCTGGGTAGAAAGAGAGAGAGAGAAGAAAATTTAGTCCCACATCACTCACACACATACACAAACCGGAAAGGATGCACTTCACTTTTGCTACCCAAGATCTATATGCCATTAGGGCATAAAACTCAAAAGGTCCCCAGGTGCCATTCAGTCAAGTCACCTGCTGCCGAGGCAATCACATACAATACTTTATTTTATAAACAGGCAACACTCCATCTTAAAACTGTTCAGGCTTCTTTTGATCCCACTGCTCCTACTGGAGCAAGTTAAAGAACTTTATTGCTCTGATAGTTAGTAAAAGTGTCTTCATTTCCAGTCCAGATTTATTTATGGCTTGTTTATACTCATTTATTCTTATGGCAACATTGTGCTTTAGAAATAATTTCATTTCCTGTTGCTCCCTACCCTGTGCCTCTGACACATTTCTAAGCAACAACCCTCACCCCAACCCCCCAACAACAGCCCAGTACTCCAAACTATCCACTTCTGTTTTTACAGAACAAATTAGTCAAATGTTCTTAACATCCTCTCATAAGATAAACTCTCCATTCCCTTAGTCATTCTAGAAACCTTCTTTGTACTTGTACAAGATGGAACTCATCTTTCTAGAACAGAGGGCAAAAGAAGTACATGCAGTATTTCAGGCAAAGTGGCATCACAACCTCATACAATCCCATTGCTACTTCCTCTTCTCTACTAGAAATAACAACACCCTATGCATCATTCTTCACACTCATGCCACATTGGTGACTCAATTCTCACAAGTGACAGTACATCTAGGTGTTTCTCATTCTAAGTCATTTGTAACTAATGAACTCCCAGCTTGCTACTGGTATTCTTGTTAGTCCGTGGTGCACAGAGCTCATCAAGTGTTTCTGGATTCAGTTTCCTTAACTTCTCCCTTTCTCTTGAGCTTTCCATATGCTTAAAAAGAAAGATGCAACAAGTATTGTAATCAACTAACCCAAAGCTTCCAGGGCATTCGCTATTTGCCTGGAGAGCCGAAAAGAACGTTCCCTCCTTTCAATGTATAATTTGGCTTCTTTCTGTGTTCTGCCTTAGTCTGAAGCATTGAATATTGACTAAAAGTTGAGAAGAGAAACTGGCCTTCAGAGAAAGGGAACCTGCTTGTGCTTTAGGCATATTGAGATCTCCAGCCTGGCTGGTGCATGTTGCTCACATCCTCAGAATCAAGCTAAACAAGAAGTTTCTTCAAGATCAGATAAGCAAGGACCTTTTTTGCACCTTCCTCAGTGGCAAGCAGGCATGGTTCACTTCCTAGGATTATCTGGGTGTATTTTACCTAACAAGTCCCCCAGTAATGATAAAGCCTACATCATGGTTGGCATCCTTGCTTCTCCCTGTAGCATACTGCAGTTTAGCACAAAGACCAACAAAGGGATCAAATACCTGCAGTTTGTTACTGGGCAGTATCTCTCTGGAGCGTCCTTGTTGGGTGAAAGCCTTTTTAAAATTGGTGAGGTGGCAATCCCGGGTGTTCTCTTCAGTGCAAATTCAGTGGTATCTGAGAGCTTGGCTGTATATCACAGCTTTCTTGCTGTGTTTAGGGTGATTGCTGGTTCTGTGCAGATACGTATGTTGGTCTGTGGGTTTCTTGTATAACGTACTCTGTATTTTATCATTCTGGATACTGATCATTGTATCTAAAAAGGAGATGTTGGTGCTGGAGTATTCTTTGTCCTTAGACCAACACGGCTACAACCTACATCCCTGAGTCACCTTGATCCCTTCAAAAGAAAGTAATTGCATTTTCCCTAGAGATGTCACTGAAGTGAACTGCTTTCTCACTTGCCTGGGAAGAAAGACAAGCCTTGGCATTATATCCCAAAGGCTGTAATATCTGATTCTAGGCTATGTTAGCCCGACGGAGGAAAGTGAATTCCAGTGTCCAGAGACCTGGGAACATCTGACCAGCAATTGTCATGGACTCCAGCTCAGCAGTGCCTGTGAATCTTGGCTACAGTGCAGGGAGAGAAGTGGTAAGAAAGGAAAGGCCAAGCCATCTCGAAGCAAATGCTTTTGCCTTAATCATCTACAAGCAGCTAGAGTTGTACCTGGAGCAAAACCTAGTCAGTGGGGGCAAACCTGTTGGGCAGGCATGCCACAAATTGAACCGTTGATCAGGTGACATAGAAGACAAAATACTGTCAGTGTTGATACGTTTCACCTATGAAGCTGCTGTCACCACTTGTTACACCAGCAAACACACTCATATCTCTCAGCTGGCTAATATTAGGCCCATACCGGATACACCCGGCTTCTACATGCTTCAGTGAGTTTAGATTTGAGTAACAAGTTTCTTCCTTCAGAGAGTTCGCGTGCATCTGAATTTCTTTCCGGGTAAAATAAAAAAAAAGGTGGGGGTAGAACTTTTATTGGTTCCTGTGCTGCCTCCTGCCTTGTTTCCTACCCCTGGCCACCAAAAACCAAGAACATTGATCTCCCTGCAAGATATTTCTGCATTGGTCTGATCAACAGCTTATTTAAACTCCTCCAGTAGACGGAGGTGTCAGGTTATGCAAGTCGATTTCCCCTGTGTATCCCTTGAGAACAGAACGAGGGAGATTTTCCTTTGAATGTCTACCTTTTAATGTGGCTGGTTCCTGGTTTTCCCCGTTGTATTAAATGTCATGGCTGTAATGAAACACAACAACTTAGTGGGCTGCAAGGTCCTTGTAAGGATCCTGTGCTCTCAAACAGGAATGTTAAACCAGGGGCGGGTAATTATTTTGGGTGGAGGGCTGCTTCGTGAGTTTTGGTGAGCTGCCGAGGGCTGCGTGCGTAGCCGTGCCCCTTGGCAGTCGCCCCACCTCCTGGTTCCCATCTTGGGACTGGAAGTCCCACCTCTAACCCCCGACCTTTGCCACCAGAAGTCTCTCCCCTTGTCCTCCAGAAATACTCTGGTGTGGGGGGGAGGTTGCCATCTTAGAATCAGAAAAAAATAAATCATACGCTACAAGTCAAACACCTACTATAACATATTTTAATCTGCATAAAAGAGATGATTGTATAAAAACTCAGAAATAAATTATTAGCCTTGTGTATTGTGGGGAGGTGTATGGTGGGATGTGGGGGGGTGTGAAATCCAACAAGGACTGAAACCCACATTTGCCTGTAGGGGCACACTTCTCCCTAATGACCCCTCTTTGTCAGCTCTCTCCATGCTTATCCTCAATGGATGTTTACAAAACGCCTTCAAAAGACATGCCTGTGAACTCAACTTCATCACCACTCTGGGCATGAAAAATCATGGACTGAGCAGAGACACGAGCTATCGTCCTCACTACAGTCTGCCTAAACCCCAACCATACCATAACCTGCAACATTTTTTCCTTTCCCCCCACCCCGTGCAGAAAATATGATCGACCTCGGAGCAGTTCAGCTGCCACATGCCCTCGCACAAACGACTGACAGCCCCCAGGGCACACAGGGGAGTTGCCCTTTCTGCACGCTGCTTAGCTTGAAGAAGGATCCTGTGTTATCCGAAAGCTTGCTAGAAACATCAGCCCATCTCCAAGTTGGCCTAATCAAAGATATCAGTTCAAACCAAAAGACTGTCTTTCCTAATGGCAATTCGGGGCAGTTAAGTGGGATGTAAAGAGGAAGTTCCTAGCCCCAGGGGTGGTTCGGTGCCACATCAGCTCCCCCAATGAGCACGCTGCGCTGGGGAATGGCTGCAGTGCAGATCGTGCAGCGTGCCAGCAGCTCCCTGCAGAGAGAAAAGGAAAAATAGTCCTTGCAGCTGCCCCCTGCACCACCACCATGCCCCATCCCAGCCCCTTGCAAGTGATCCCCAGTGCCTGGATGGCTGCACCGTGCTGACTCCTGGCTACAGCATGGAGACAAAAATCAGATCCCTTCACATCCTGCAGAGAGCCCTGGCCTTGGCCAGAGCCCTCCAAAATGGAGGTGTCTGGTTAACTTAGGCCTTTAGAGGGTACCGAGGCTCTCCACATGGAGATATGTGTGCGGGCAAAGCAACCTGAAATGCAGGGCACTGCGCTGTGCTAACGCAGTGTTGCCTGACCAGCGTGCCGTGGCATACTTGTGCCATCAGAAATGAACCGGTGTGCCATGTAATTTTGCCATGGCAATGAGCTACAATAGGTATGAGGATGGGGAATGCGTTAACACGTGCTGTGGAAAAATGTTGTTCATTTAAGCATGTCTTGGGCTGGAAAAGGTTGGGAAGCACGGTGCTAACACACTTCTGCTGCTTCTGGGACTTGGCGTTGCTTATTCAGAGCCACCTTGGGCGTCTCTCCTACACGGCCTGGCACTGTCACACAGACACGACCTTCCAGCATGTTGTACCTGCCCTTCCGAAAATGGAGGGGCCAGAGAGCCTTGTCCGGGAGTGAGGGGCACTGGCAGGGCTGGGGTGGGCATGGAGCATATAACTGCCCTCTCCACCAAAATCATATACCTCTTCCCCCTTTCCTCCTCCTCTCTCCCCCACAGCTGTCGTCTTTTTTGAAATTGGAAATATGGTAACCCTGAGTGCTCTCAGGACTGACTTTTCCTTCAGTTCTCAATCATATGGCATTTGTCTGTCAGAGAGTATCAAGCCGTGGGGACCCTAACATGGAGAAAATGGCCACTTTCCACAAGGAAGCGGTCACAACAGGGGTGATCATAAAGCGAAATGGCGTCACTGCAGTCGTGGTAGGCCAGGCTCACCGCTGAGCAGGCTGAGGAGAGGGTCCCACCCCCCGGGCCGTGCAGGCCCAGCCCTTGCTGTGGCAGTTTAGATTCTGGAAAGTTCTTTTCTTTCCTCATTCTTCCTCCCACAATAAAGCCTGCTACTCGGGGCCACGTGGTAGGCGGGTAAAGGCAGTGCTTGCCCAGCTGCCCACATCCAGGTTTCGTGGATCGGCCCCACGGGACCACACCAGGCCTTCAAGGGGCTGAGCGATCATGCTGGCTAATGGCAGAGGCCGTGCATTACTGTGGCACGTGCTGCAGAGCAACCTTCAAGCATCTTTTCATGCCACCTTTGCCCCCTCCATTGCCATTCTGGCTTCAGGCTCCTTCCACATCTCCCCTCACACAGTACAAATTTCCAGACCCACAGGGAGCCCCACGGGTTGGGTCTGGTCCGCAGGCCAGGGGCTGAACCCTGTCCTGGGATATTCTCTCCACAATCCTTGGGCTGAAATTAGGCAGAGATGTTCCAGCCGATCTGGAAAAGGAAGATGCTGTGCTCAGCTCAGGCACAGCAATGAACTCAGCCTTCATCACCCAGGTTTCTAGGGGAGGCAACATGGCAAGTCCAACACCAGGTCAAAGTCATTAGGAGTGGGTTGATTTTGTGCACTGAAAGGGAAGGAGACTGGACACAGCAAATGTAAGGGGGTTGAGGTGACTGCCGCCATGCAGGTGGGCTTTGCCAGCTTAGGAGCACCTGGGACAGTCGTCACTATAGTTGGCAGCAAACAGGCTTGCGTTCCTGCTACCTGGCTTTGCTCCCTTAGCAGCTCCTCAGCCAGTCCTTGTTACACAATGCAGTCATCCTCTTGGTCCAAATGCACGAGTAGAGCAAATCTTTAGACTTTGTCCAGGTGGCAGGAGAGGCCTTTTGGCTCTGGCCCTTCTTAGGGGGAGCTGCTTAGCTTGCTTCCTACCTGCAAACTCTTCCTTCCCCCAACTCTAGCTCCTTGCTCTCTCACTGCTCGGGCTTTCAGGAGCTAGTCAATCACTCACAGCTGGGCAGCTATCACAGGGCTGGCTACCCTTCTTAAAGGCCAGACTACCTGGCTACACCTGCCTGCACCTTTCTTATGGGGCTGCCCGTCTGCCAGCTGCTCCCAGGGCATGCGAGTCCCAGAGCACCTGGGCAGCTGCTGGATGTGCAGCTCAGGCTTTCTACCTAGTCACACAAACCACAGTGTGGGCCCTGGCTCTGTTCCCACCCATCCTTTAAAATATCTTCTGCTTCTCTACCTGGACTTGGCTTGGCCGTACCTGGAGTTTGGTGTGACAAAGAAAAGAGCACAATCCCAACCAAGTCACACTCGCTCCCCTTGCACCCCACTTTCCCCCCACTCCCAAACACCACACGCAGGGGATTGAGTGACCTTCTCAGTCCTATCATCAGAAATGCATTTCTCCGTCCATCCTTCTGAGGCGGGAGGGTGCTGGAGCCCAGGAAGTTGCTCAATGCCTTGCCCAGAGCTGCAGTGATTGTGCTGGTGGATAACAGTAGCAAGGGGTAATGGCAGGGCAGAGCTGGTTCTGGTTTTCAGCCTCGGGATGGCACCAGGGCCAGCTCAAGGCTCCTTGGTGCTGTCCCAGACCTGGGACTGATCATTAGTACTAAAACCAAAATAATGGCTGCCCCAGGGTCACTTTAAGCCTTTGGATTTCAGTTCACACCTGAATATGCTTCCCTGATCACTGCAGAAGCTCTTCCGACACAGTTACCCTTTCGGGAAATGTGGGGCTGAACATGTACTCAAACCCAGGGGTCTGCCTCGGTAGATGAGAGTCACCATTGGATCATCCTGCCCAGCAAAGGCACCAGACCCACATACACTTGTGGGCCAGATGAGGCTTGAAGCAACTGCCTTTGGCTCCCTCAAAGAGCCCCGTCAGGGCACGGAAACAGTACTAACAACCTACAGAAATTGCACTAATAATTCAGAGAAGAGTTTTCTTACATTTTCTGAATTCACATGAATGACATGAACAAACTTTGGAGCCACTGCTGAACTTCTCTCTCCTTCTCCACTGCCCCCAAATTTGGCTTGAAGGAAGAGGTGGGAGTATGCTACCCTTGCTACTCTCATCAAAGAGCACAGTCCCCAGAAAGACCGATCCAGCAAAGATCTGTGCTAGTCCATGTGTTACTGTGTCTACTATTCTGGGATGAAGATTATCTTGGCTCCCGACCTGGTGACATTAAACAATTGGCTTTTCCCCACCTGAAAGGTAGCCGTTTCTACCCTTGTGTCCTTCCCATGTGGTACCAACCAAGTTCACCAAAGACATCCTACATCAGGCTGAATTTTGTATTATTTATTACATTTTGGAGTCAAACTAAAAGGGAGGTAACTTAGGTTTTCAGAACAGCAAAGGTCTGGGCCAGGACTGCAGACAAGGGTAGAAAAGGAAAAAATGTTAGGAAAAGGCTGAAGCCCACAGGGGTCAGGACACCAAAAGGTCCAGTTTGTGGTCTCTCTTGTGGACATCCTGGCGGCTAAATGAGGCGGTCCGGGCTGAGCAGGACGCTGCCTGACTTCAGCATTCCCTCGCTGCCAGTGCTGGGGATGCTCCCTCATCCCACAGCTGTTCTAACATCTTCCAGCTGTGCAGGACGGTTCTAGTTTCCCGCACAATAGCACACAGACTCCTCCCTGCCCTGCAAGGGTTTGTCACCGTCTCCCCAACGGGACCAAACAGCTCATCCTCTTGGGCTCCAACTGGAGCCTCCATCCCACACAATACCCTCCCTGGGGAAGCTGCCTGGGGTGGGAGGTACTGGGGGGTTTCAGGGGATCTGTACAACAAATGATTATGGGAAAAGAAGAGGTGTCAGAGGCCATAGAGGGGGTCAGTGTGGGAGGGTCCCTGGCCAGGAGGACCCAAGGCCCAAAGCTGCTCAGCTCTCTGCTGTCAGTGCTAGCCCCACTGATGCCTTCCCTGGCTCCATGTGGGCAGACATTAATGTCCAGTCCACACCCACGTGTGCATGTGAACAAGCCCTTCATCTTCCTCCTTCTCTTCCCTGAGCCTGTCTCTGCCGTAGAAGCTGCTCCTGCTCCTCCTCCTTCTCCCACTCCCACTATTGCTGTCGCACCTGGAAGTACTGCTTCACCTGGTGCTCCTCTTCTATCCACAACTGGAGGTTCAACAGGACACAAAAGGGAACAAAGGAGTCAGCGCAGACACCAGCAAGCGACCCCACAGAACACCTCCCCACAGACATGCCAGCCACCCCACCTCACCCCAATGCAGGGACACGTGAGACACACTTATGTGCCTGTTGATCAATGAATGTGACTGGGGGTGCACAATCCTGCACACAGAGACCCTTCTCCAGTGCATAGCGATATGCGTGTGTTTGCTACTACACCTTCACATATGGGCACAGACTCCCACAGTGCAAGCTCCTTTGTGTGTATGTATGTGTTTTTACACACCCAGCACCCATTGCCTAATAGCCCCACAAGCCACTTCTCAGCAGATGCACAGACACATCTACCATTCAGTAGCACAGGGCCATGTCCCAGGGCACCACCTTTCTCTGCAGTACCACCAGCTTCTTAAGGCCACGGAGCAGGACAAGGGCTTTCTCCATTTCTGCCAGCTACTGGCTCCACTGGTCCCATTTCTGTATTGGCAGGAGAGTCACCAGCTTTGAATGGGGTGGCAGGCATTGATATTATTGACCACCTGCCAGGAAACAGAGCAGTCCCTTAAGCACCTTGACATGGCCACAGGCTGGGGATCCTTCTGCACATTCTGTGGGATCCCAAGGTGATAGGAGGCTGTCACCAGGAGCCCCAGGAATCAGAGAGCCATGGAAGGCAGCTCAGATTCTGCAGTGTTGCACACGAGGGATCCTGCCTGACGGGTCTGAACTCAGCCTTTCATGAAGCAAAAGCTGGCGTGGGACACCATTAGCTTCTAGGCAGAATACCAAGACCACGTGAGATTAGTGCCCAACGCAAGGGGCTCCCAGGCTCCGTGGTCTACCAATGAGTCCTTGCAGTCATCAAGATGTCCGTCATGTACCCTGTGCCTCAGTTACCACATTTATATAAGCAGACCATAGGGACATGTTTGGAAATGCTCAGGTCATGCCACACTTACCTGGTTTTTGCTGCCAGGTGCCAAATACCTGCCCATTGCCCTTGCCCAGTCATGGTGGGGGGAGCTGTTCCTGGACCTAGTGGGAGTAGTCCACAGTCCTCCAGGTGGTGTTAGAGGAATGGGCTTCTCTTGCCTGCTGCCAGGGACCTGGAGCTCCAGGAACTGGAGGAAAGGAAGAGATGACTGGCAGAAGGCACTTTGGGGCCAGTCTCCCCAGGTGGAGATTAGCTACTCCTTCGCATTTGTGGGGAAGCAGTGGGGACCCTTCCCTTTTAAGTCGGGAACCCAAAGGTCCTGGAACCCTGGATCCTGCCAACAACTATTATAGTCCCTGGTCTGCAGGGGAAAGCTCTGCTCATTCTGTGGCTGGGTGTTTGGGTAAGTAATATTGTAGGGCCTGAAGCTACTGACATCTTCAGCAGCAGAAACTGAAAGGAGAAGGTGAGGCTGAGGATGAGATTATGGGCAGGCCATGTTTATATAGCTACTTAGGCCTGTATTGTTCAGAGATCCCCCAAAGACAGCGTAGGTGAGCCTTGTAAAGCTGTTTGGTCAGATCTGATAGGAATGAATTAGCATTAGCAAGTCTAGAGCAGGGCCAGAGGGCACCAACCCTGAGCAAAAGTTCCACACTCCAGCCTTCAACAACACTTTTGTCCAGGGCACTAAATTTCTCCTTACACTGAATTTCTCTGTGGGACAAGCCAGTTATTATTGTAGGTTGGCAGATGCCTAAAAATGAGATTAGACAGTGATTCATTTCAATAGCTCAAGCTACAGACCAAGAAGTTGCAAGGAAAACCAAGCACATGAAATGGGAGAACTTGCACAAACCCAGACAGTGTCCTGCATCGGAAAGCTGCAGGTGACAGAGAAAACCAGTGTGCAAGACTTTACAACCAAGAGCAAGAGCAACGAAGGAGAACCTCTAGCAAGCCACTTACATGTACCCAGCAAGATCCTTGTCTTCTATCCATTCTTTTTCTTTTTCTAACAATACTCTTATAAACTATGGAAAATCCTATCAATAGGGGATATTAAGAATGACTCCAAACCTAATTCCTACCAATGCTAATATTAAGCTAGTGACTACATAAACTAACTCATATTAGGCTACCAGCTAAGCTACTAAAAATATAAATCCTAATCATTAATAGTACAAATATCTAGACAGAATAAATATAATGTAACAACTGGGAATCCTAGTAAACCAAACCACTCTTCTTATCTAGCTGTCTGGGTGGATTCCAGCAGAGGTATGAGAGAAAATACTTGGCAATGCCTTTTTCTCCCCAACATCACCAGTCTTCATAGGGAAGGTAGGAGATCTATCCCAGTCTTTTCTCAAGGGTGTGTTGGGAACTCATGAGGCTACAGCATATCCTCCTTCCCCCACCCCCTCCCGATATCCGATGTACCCTATTGCACCCCCATGTCCTCCTTTCTGTGTTATACCAACCAAGGTCACCAAGGACATCCTGAGTCCAACTAATTTTGAATTATTTATTCTAACTTGGGGTCAAATTAAATGGGAGGTAGCTGTGGCTTGGGGAAGAGTGAAGGCCTGGCCCGGGACTGTGGGTCCCTCCAACTCTTGTCCTTGGACAAAAATGGAAGAACAGGGGAAATGTTAGGAAAACACTGAAGCTCCCAGGGCTCAGGGCACAAATATCTCCTTTGTGGTCTCTGTAGTGGCCATGCTGGCAGGTCACTGAGGCAGTTTGGGCTAAGCAGGACACTGCCTGAATTCAGCTACCCCCTCCTGCCAGTAGTGGGGATGCTCCCCTGTCCTACAGCTGTTATGGCAATTTCCAGCTGTATGGGATGGCTCTGGTCTCCTTGAACAATAGCATGGAGACTCCTCCCCATCCTGCAGGGATTTGTCACCCTCAACCTGATGGGCCCAAACAGCTCATCCCTTCTGGCTCCAAGCGGGGCCTCAGTCCCAGACAAGACCCTCCCCGGGGAAGCTGCTTGGGGCGGATGGTACTGAGGACTCTAGGGGGTCTAAGAGGGATGACTGGGAGGAAGGAGGATGTGTCAGAGGCCATAGAGGGGTGAGTGTAGGAGAGTCCCTGGCAGGGAGAGGACTCAAAACATAAAGTTGCTCAGCTCCCTGCTGTCAGAGCCAGCCCCACTGATGCCCTCCCTGGCTCTGTGTGGGCAGACATTAATGTCCAGGGAACTCCCACACGAGTCTATGAACAAGCCCTTCACCTTCCTCCTCCTCTTACCTGAGCCTCGGCCTCTGCCGTAGAAGCTGCTCCTGCTCCTGCTCCCACTCCTGCTCCTGGTCCAGAAAATATTTCTCTGCCAGCTGCTCCAGGTGATCCAGAACTGGAGGTTCAACAGGACACAACAGGGAACAAAGGAGTCAGTGCAGACAGCAGCAAGTGACCTCACAGGACACATCCCCACAGACACGCTGTGCCCCAGGGCTTCACCTTTCTCTGCAACACCCCCAGCTTCTCAATGCCAGGGAGCTGGACAAGGGCTTTTTTCATCTCTGCCCCTGCTGGCTTTCTGGAATGGCAGGAAATCCCAACAGTTTTGAATGCTTGGGCACTCATAGATATTAACTCCCTGCCAGGAAACAAGGACAGCCCCTTAAGCACCTTGACATGGCCCTGGGCTGGGGTTTCTTCTGCACACTCTGTGTGATCCCGAGGGGATAGGAGGCCGTGCCGTCCTCCACAATGTCCTATGGCGCCAGGGTTGCCCAGGACAGATCCTGCCTGAGCTTGCCTTCCCTGGAGCCACAGGTGGCCTGGAACATGGTTAGGACACTTAAGGACTCCCCCAATGCCTGCTGGTCCCCTCCAACTAGTTTGTAAACAGTCACTAGGTCCCCCTCAGCCTTCTCCTGTGGAGGCTGAACAGGTTCAGGTCCCGTAGCCTCTCCTCGTAGGGCCTGCCCTGCTGCCCCCTGATCACGTGAGTGGCCCTCCTCTGGACCCTCTCCAATGCTTGTCCACATCCCTCCTGAAGTGCGGTGCCCAGAACTGGACACAGTACTCCAGCTGTGGCCTGACCATTGTTGCACAGAAGGGGAGGATCACCTTGGATCTGCTCCAGATGCATCTGTGGATCCTGAGGTGGTGGGAGGCTGTGCCATCCTCTACACTGTTGTCAGCAGACACAGAAATCAGAGGCCCATGAAAGACAGCTCAGACTCTGTCCAGAGTTTCCTAGGAGGGATGCTGCCTGGGCTTTCCTTTCCTGGAGCCACAGTTGGCTTGGGACACCATCAGGACACTTCCTTGGTTTTGCTCGATATGAATCAGTTAGAAGTACCTGCCAACAGGCAGCCTTGGAGTGGCCACCTTTCAGTCACTAGCTTCCAACTCAGGCTGTCCCACCAGATGATGCCTCCCAGAATCACACAATTCTCTCCTAATGGGGTATTTCACACCATGTTTCAACTGCAGGCCACCTTCCCTGTTTAGAGATGTAAACTTTAATGAATTCTGCTCAAAAAGCATATAGTACTCTGTTGCCATATGGTGATATTTTCATAGATTTAATACATTTTCATACACATTAGGACTGGAAGGAACCTCAGAAGATCACTGAGTTCAGCCCCCTGCCCCAGGGGCAGGAAGTCAGCCGGAGTCATAGGAACCCAGCAAGATAAGCATCCAAATTTCTCTTGAAGGTGTTCAAAGTAAGCGTTTGAACCACCTCTGATGGCAAGCTATTCCACACCTTGGGGGCTCAGACAGTAAAGAAATTCTTCATTATGTCCAGCCTGAAATGGTTTTGCAGGAGTTTATAACTCTTCACGCTGGGGCTGGCCATGCAGCTGCCTCTGGGGTGGAGCTGGCTAGGCCATGGCCCACCCCAGAGATGACTGCATCCCCTCCTCACTCTATGCGGTGTTATACGCAGCTGTTGCCCCACCCCAGAGCTGGCTGCATCTCTGTACCAGGCGAGCTGTCTCTGGGTATATTATATGCAACTGTTCCCAGAGCCCCTCACCCCAGAGCTGGCTGTAGCACAGTGTGGGATGACAGAGAACAATGGTCACAAACTGACAGATTTAGGCTAGATATCAGGAAAAACTTCTTCATGGTAAGGGTTGCCAGAATCTGGAACAGGCTCCCAAAGGAGGTGGTGCTCTCCCCTACTCTGGGGGTCTTTAGGAGAAGGCTGGATAGGCATCTACTTGGGGTCATCTGACCCCAGCACTCTTTCCTGCCCAGGCAGGGGGTTGGCCTCGATGATCTGTTGAGATCCCTTTTGACCCTAGCATCTATGAATCTATGACCTTGCCATCCCTTGGGGCGCCCTGGTGAACAATTGTCCCCCCAGATCCTGGTGAATGCCCCTGATAAACTTATAGGTACTCATCAGATTGCCCCTGAGCCTGCGCTTTTCCAGGCTGAAGAGTCCCATAGCTCTCAGCCTCTCATCATTTTTGTTATTCTCATCTTCTAGAATTGTTCGATTGGCTCACGTACCATGTTGATAGTAGGGAAATAGTATATTTTTTGGACACTATAGACTTTGAGCCATGCAACTGGACCTCACATATTTAGATCTTCTATGGCATTTTGTACTGCAGGGAACATTCTTAATATCATATATTGTGTTACTGCCAAAAAATCATATACTACATTAACATTAGGTAGCTTCACCACCCAGCCTTGTGCACAAGGATAAAGTGATTTTATGGAGTCAAAATATTGATCATGATCAAGATCAATACTGCTTATAGTCTTGAGCAACACAAAAAAGTAACTGTAGATTGGGCCATGATGATGCTCAATAAGGTCGGAAATATGTCACCAACAGCAATTGGGCTCTTGATTTTACTATGTCATAACAGGCCAAGAAATGACTGTAGGTCATTCCCACCACTATTCCATTGATTTCTAGTTGCACAAAAGCTGGAATGAATTATAATTAGACATTTCCCACAGTGACTGGTTCAACAGCTATGGAAATGGAGAAGCTGAATTTCACGATTCATCGCTGGAATTATGTTTTTCTAAACGTTCTCTTAGCTCGCTGACCACACTTTGTACACCTTCCAGTCTCTGAGTTTTAAAAATAACTCTTATGAGCTTTGCAGCTTTTGAGATAATAGGCCTTATTGGTATAGAGTTACATCCTTGCAACATGAATCTCCTGGCAACCTTGTAGTAATCTTTTGCAGGTAATTTAGTCAGTGGCTATGTTAAATGTCTAAATCAGGGGTGTCCAACCTTTCTGAATGTGGGGCCAGATCATGAACTTTTTATCACCCAGCTGGCCAGCAGCAGTGGGCGCTCGCACAGCCTGTCCAATCCGGCTGCAGCCTGGGGGCACAGGGGTCAAGGGGTGTCTCCTGACCCCACTGTGTCCTCCCTGCCACCTGGGCGGACTTGAGGATGCTCCCACACCTGCGCACCCCGGCTCAGCAGCCAAGGGAGTATGTGGGGACTCTACAGGGGGGTGCAGGATGTGTAGGGACACCCCCCTGCTCCCTCTCCCTCTGGGCAGCCCGAGCCCAAGCGGCTGGGGTCCCTCTCCCCCTCCCCCGGGCCCATGACTCACCACCCCCACCGTGATGTCTGCGGGCGTGGGGTGATGCGTGGAGGCGGGAGCGGCACCGGCTTCCCGCTCCGACAGCCACAGCAGCAGCAACGGCAGCAGCACCCCTCTGACCCGTCATCCACGCCCCCTGCGCCCGCCCGCCGTCCCTCCCTCTGCACCGCGACCTGCTCCAGCCCACGCGGCCGGCTGGGACCGGCGCAGGGTAGGGCCTGCATTCAAATGAGGGAGGGGTGGGGCTAGGAGCGGAAACCCCGCGATGTCGGAGGGGAGGAGCTGGCATGCAAATGAGGGAGGGAAGGGTGGGGTGAGGAAGGGACTCAGTGAAATGAGGGGGGAGGGGAGGAGCAGCGCCGCGTTGGTAGCGTCAGGCCGGCGCGGTGCGTGTGGGAATCTGGGCCCACCCCCAGCCTTTCAGCAGCCGTTAGGAAGCTGCTGAGGGGCGGGGGGAGGGACAAGGGGTGGGAACGAAAGTAAAGAGTGTTTACTTTCGTTTCCCCTCGCAGCACCGCGGGCCTCAGAAAATGGCTTGGTAGGCTGCATGGCGGCTCGTGGGCCGTGTGCTGGACAAGCCTGGTCTAAATTTTTCATGATGAGACAACTTGAGTCCTTGCAAGGATGGCATACTACTTTGCACTCCGTAAGAGAAAGCTCTGCTCGTTCTGTGGTCGGGTGGTTGGATAGCAATAGAAGGGAGAAGGTGAGGGTGGGGATGAGGTCATGGGGAGACAACATTTATATAATTATTTGGATCTGTATTGTTCAGATATCCCACATGGGATTTCTGAACACAGCCTTTCCTGAGGCAAGAGATGGCATAGCGCACCATTAAATCCTAGGGAAGGGACCAAGATGGCATGGGACTTTGCCCAATTCATAGGAATCCTAGGCTCCGTGGTCTGCCAATGACTCCTTGCAGTCATCAGGATGTCCCTCATGCACCCTGTGCCTCAGGTACCCCAACTATACAAGCACAATATAGGCACTTGGTTTGAAATCCTCATGTCAAGCCATACTCACCTGGTTGCTGCTGCCAGGTGCCAAATATCTGACAGCCTTGTTCCAGCCATGCGGCGGGCAGTGGGGAAGCTGTCCCTGCACCCATTCAGGGTGGTCCACAGGCTTCCAGGTGGTGTTAATGGAATGGGCTTCTGTTGCCTGCTGTGAGGGACCTGGAGCTGTGCAAACTGTATGGGAAAAGTCCTGGCTCAGAGTACAGAGAAGGGGGACTCCAGGGGATCTGTGAGAGGGATGACTGGGAGGAAGGAGGTGGTGTCAGAGGCCGTAGAGGGGGTGTGTGTGGGAGGGTCCCTGGCAGAAGAGGACTCAAGGCCCAAAGTGGCTCAGCTCCCTGCTGTCAGGGCCACTTCCACTAACACCCTCCTTGGCTCCATATGGGCAGGCATTTATGTCCAGGGAACTCCCACATGGGCCTATGAACAAGCCCTTCACTTTCCTCCTCCTCTTACCTGAGCCTCAGTCTCTGTCTTTAAAGTCGCTCCTCCCCTTCTGCCCATTCCCACTCCTGGAAATAGTACTTGACTTGCCAGTCCTTTTCCATCCACAGCTGGAGGTTCAATGAGACACAGAAGGGGACAAAGCAGGAGTCAGTGCAGACAGCAGCAAACAACCCCACAGGACACATCCCCACAGACATGCCAGCCATCCCACCTCACCCCAATGCAGGGATACGTGAGACCCACTTATGTACTTGTCGATTGATGAATGTGCCCGGGGGGTGCACAATATGCACACAGAGACCCTTCTCTGGTACACAGAGACATGCATGAGTTTCCCACAAGAAACTTCCATTTGGGCACAGTGTATGTGTTTGTATACATCCAGCACCCACAGGCGAATAGCCCCTTAAGCCACCTCTTAGCAGACACATCTACCATTCAGAGGGACAGGGCCATGCCCCAGGACTTCACCTTTCTCCACAGCACCCCCAGCTTCTTCAGCCCATGTAGCTGGACAAGGACATTTTCCATTTCTGCCAGTTGCTGGCTGCGCTGGTCCCATTTCTTGATTGGCAGGAATCCCCGGCAGCTTTGGATGTTTAAGCACTCATTGAGACTATTGACATCCTGCCAAGAAACAGAGAGAGTCCCTTAAGCACCTTGAAAAGGCCCTGGGCTGGAGTGCCTTCTGCACACTCTGTGGCATCCCAAGGGGACAGGAGGCTGTGTTGTGCTCCACACTGTCCCCAGTGGCCCAAGGAATCACAGGGCCCTGGCAGGCAGCTCAGGCTCTGTGCAGGGTTACTCAGGTGGGATCCTACCCACCCAGTCTGAACACAGCCTTTCCTGGAGCAACAAGTGGTGTGGTGCACCATTAGCTCCTAGGCATACAACGAAGAGCACATGGGACTAGTGTCCCCTCGTGCAATGCACAATGCCCATTGCCCTTGTTCAGCTTTGCGGGGGGAAAGGGGGGTGCTGTTCCTGGACCTGGTGGGAGTGGTCCTCAGGCTTTCAGGAGGCACAAGCGGGAAGGGCTTGTTGTGCCGGCTGTCTGGGACCTGGAGCTCTGGGAACTGGAGGAAGGGAAGAGAGGATTGACAGAGGGGACTCTGGGGCCAGTCTCCCTCGGTGGAGATAACCCACTCTTTTGCAGTTTGTGGGGATGCAGTAGGGGCATTTTCCCTATTTCATGGGGAACCCCAGGGTCCTGAAGTCCTGGGTCCTGCCAAAGACTATTATAGTCCCTGCTCCCCATGGGAAAGCTCTGCTCATTCTGTGACCTGGTGCTTTGAGAGGTAACATTGTAGGGCCTAAAGCTACTGAAATCTTCAGCAGTAGGAACTGAAGGGAGAAGGTGAGGATGTCTAGAGCTCTGGTTCCAGCTCCAGCTACTTTCCCCCCTCCCCCCTGTATGAGTTGATCATCATGCTGGGCTGGCCGAGTGGGCTGAAGGCAGCTGGAGCTGGAGCCAGAGCAGAAGCTGCTGGGCTGAAGCTCCCAATGGTGTGAGCAGGGTTGCGCGGTCGGGCAGAAGCAGGAGCTGCAGCTGGAGGTGAGGGGAACAGAAGAGCCCTGCGGGCCCAGTCAGAACACAACTTCCTTTCACCTGCAGCGTCTCTTCCTATTCCTGCCCCTGCTGCACTGCTCTGGGTGGGGAGGGGTGAGGTAGCTTTAGCCCAGTGGCTTCTGCTCAAACCATGGAGATCTGGCTCAAGCTCCAGCTGCTTTCTACCCACTGCACCTGCAGGGGCTGCTCATTGGGTAGGGTGAACGGGGGAAGGGAGCTGGAGCCAGAGCTGCATGGTCTGGGCTAAAGCAACTCCCTGCCCCTCGCCACCCAGAGCAGCGCAGCAGGGGCAGGACTTGGAGGGTGAGGGGCTGCTGAGGCAAGGGGAAGCTGTGTGCTGGCTGGGCCCAGCAGGGCTTTTCTGCTTCCCTCCCCTCCAGCTGCAGCTCCCGCTCCTGCCCCACGGCACAGTGCTGCTTGGAGCAGGGAGAGCTTCAGCCTGGCTGTTCTGGCTCCAGCTCCGGCTGAAGCTTTCCAGAAAGCAGCCGAAGCTGAAGGCAGAGCTCCCTGCGCTGGGCAAAAGCCGCTGAGCTAAATCTTCCATCCATGCAGTTTTGTCCCCCAAACCTGTTCCCACCCCAGCCCCACAGCTTAGCTCCCAATGAAGAAAGAGGCTTCAGCTCCTGGGACACCATGAGAGAGGCTGCTGTCCCCGTTATGGTCCCTGCTCCCTTGCCGCTCCAGCGGCAGGATGAGGACATGGCCAGAGGCCCCCTTACGGGAGGGGGCCAGGAGCGGGGTTAATTCCCCCCTTGTCCAGCGTCTGGCGGAGGGAGCAGGGAAGAAGCTTGTACCACCGCTCGTCCAGTGCAGGGAGCAATTGGTCGCAGTTGGGGCAGGCAGACCAACCAGGCTAATCTGGGCACACCTCTGAATCACAGCCCTGCCCCTGCCAGGGCCTCAGAGCTGCTTGGTCCTGTGGCTTCTCTTGCTCTCCCTGTGGCATACATTTAGTTTCCTAAGAGGAAAAATCTTTGAGTCCACCTAAAGCCATTAGGCTCAATTCTGGGCCAAAGGTAATGGCCAGGAACATACAGGAGGGTCAGACTTGATGATCTCATGGTCCCTCTTTGCTCTGAGCACCTTGAAATCTCCAAGCTTTTTCATGATAGAGCATCTACTTCTGAACCTCTAGGCTGTTATAGTCTGTCCAGCTTCACCTCTTGTCTGGCATCTCATCCAGAAATGGAAAGCTCTGTGGCCCACACAGGTGGGCACTTTGCTCCATGTTCGTGCAGTACCTAAACCTAGGCCATCCCAGGAGCCTGTAGGAGCCAGTGCAACATGTGCACTAAGCACAGGAAACAGCAAGTAGCCTGTCAGATATAAAACACCAGGGACAGGGCAGTTTGTAAAGTTCTTAAAGAACAATTTACACATGCGCACACAGACGCACACACAGAGATGTGCATATGCAGAGCTGCACCCATGTAGAAATGCACACACACAAACTCACGTACACGCATGCACACAAACACACAGATGCACAAGTACACACAAAGATGGGCATATGCAGAGATGCACACACACATGAACTCCCACGCACACCCGCACACAGGTATGCGGACACACACAGTTGCATGCACACACAGACGTGTACACACGCACATATAGATGTGCACAGACACAGGCATGCACACACACACAGATAGACATGCACATAGAGATATGCACACCCAGTCACACACGGGAGGGGTAGCTACGAGGGACTAAGGTGAATTTGTGGGTGATTGTGACCCCCCCCCCAGTGCCACCGCCTGCCTGCAAAGGCACAGTGCAGCATGGCACTCCCAAACTGAACCCCACTAATCTGACGTAAAGGGAAAAAGAAGTAATCCAGCCACATGAAAACCTAGACATCCAGGCTAGGAACAGACATTCAAAAAGCCAGAGCTTGACTAGATTCAATCTTTACAGGTTAGTGTAACCT
This sequence comes from Crocodylus siamensis, assembly GCF_052110815.1. Lineage (NCBI taxonomy): Eukaryota > Metazoa > Chordata > Crocodylia > Crocodylidae > Crocodylus > Crocodylus siamensis. Next base: position 47,766,098 of record NC_143409.1, read on the forward strand.
GCCTAGATTGAACCAATTTGCAAGGGAATAGACATTCAGGAAATGCAGGCACATGCCTGTTTGCTAACAGGAGAAACCAGCTGGCAAGCACCATTTGCAGTAAGCTTTCCTTAGTTCAAGTTTCTGGCTAAGGCAGTGAACCAATGAGTATCTCCACATCTGAAGCAATTAGGGCTCGAAGCAGAGATGATATCTTTTGTTAGACCGACAAGATTTTTGCCAAAAAAAAAATTCTTCAATTGCAAGCTTTCAGGCACAAACACCCTTCATCAGGAGTTGGAGCAAAGATTGTAAAAGTTCTCTGGGTAGAAATGAAAGTTCATATCTAATAGGATTTGACAGAGGTGTCAATAGATAGAAGACTCCTCTGGGCGGGCAGGTCTCCACACATCTGAGGCATTCCCTGGCGCAGAGCTTTGCCCCGGGCATTCCTATAAATAGAAATGATATTTCCCACTTGTTATTGCTGACCCAGTATGATCATTCCCTTTGCTCTCGCACAGCCTCGATCACCCGCATGCACAGCAGGGCCTAGGTGCTGGTTAAAACTCACTGGCCTTAAAAATGTGAGGATAGACAGACACTGGCTGAGGACGCGATGTGTGCCATTGAATAAAATCTGCAAAGAATTGCCTGTCCTTCCACTTTTTGGATTCATTTGAACTCTGAGACCAGAGAAGCTCCAGGACCTGCTGCAAAGTGTGTCCTGGATTCAGGAGGTGGGTGACGGGTTACTCCATTGCATTTGATCCCTTTTGGTGGGGCTGAGACTTGGGCAGAAGCCTGTTACACCCAGGAGGTTTCCGGCTGCAGTGCTCTTAGTACATAGGGAACCAGTTTCCCTGGAGGGCAAACTCCCATCCGTTCTCTCCCTCTCAGTCTGTTGGAAACCCATCTATGGCCTGGGAAGCCATCGCAAAATCTTCTAGACAACTTAATATTGCTGCAGCAGTTCTAAATAGGGGAAGCAGTTTTGAAGCACGGCCTTAGAGGGACCACCGCAAAGTACCTTTGTAGCACCACAGGGAGCAAAGGACTGGTGGCCTCGCTGCAATAAAGGCAGTAGTATATTGTGGGGGAGGGAGCTGTGCTGAATTCCCTGGGCCTTGACGCCCCCACCTGTGCAATTTTCCTTCACCCGCTCTCCTCTCTCATGACAGAACAAAAGGGAAAGGGAAAAGGGAAGTCAGAGACCATCAGAAGAAAGAGCTGCCATGGCATCAGCCTCATCATCGGAAACAGAAGAAGGGCAAGAGGCAGGTGCCCATCCTCCCTGCCTGGAGTCTCCAACAGAGCATGTGCCCATTACTGGTCGGCTCAACTCCTGCATCTCCCGAACCCGTGAGGAGCGTGGAAGGCCTAGAAACGCAGAGGTTCCCACCCACAAAGCCCAGATCCGGAAAGGGAATTTCCAGCTCAAGTTACAAGTGGCAAACATAGTGGAAAAGATTCAATTGTTGGGTTTGGAAGGAACAGAGAGCCTGTGTGTGAGACGAAAGGAGGCGCTCACCCGGCAGGATGGCAGAGAAAGCCCTGGTGTGACATCCGACCCATCCTGCACTCACCAACCTGGCCCTGCAGGTCCCAGGGAGGAGGCTGCCCGGGAGTGCAAGGTATGGGACATACGTGACCTTGGTTCCTTGCAGCTCTTAAGGGCCCAGCTTCTTTCTAAACTAGCTTAACTTTCTATTTCAGGAGAGCTGAATTTTCTAACATCACAGACCCACCAATCTTCCCTGCCAGAAAACTGCTTCTCTTAACGGATCTGTATTACAGAGCTTCTCCCTGTGGGCCGGGACTGGGAGCACTGGCCAGGAGAGCAATCCTGTGTTTCATTTCAGACCATAATAATACCAGACACAGAGGCACTGATTCCTCAAAGGCAGCCCATTGCCTTTTTCAGGACTGGAGAAAACCCCAATCTGGTGGAATGAAGCTTCCCCCAACTCCAGATATAACACAACGTCTACCATAAAAATCCTTGCACCAAGGTGGTTTTCTTTTGCTATCAGCACAACCAGGGATTTTCCCTAACTTGTAGCTAGGCAGCCATGGTATTTCTGAGAGGAAGGAAGCTGTCTTCTTTGAAGGACCAGAGTAAAACCCACCCAAATCATTTTTCTTTCTCCAGGAAGAAATTCAGAGCTGTTTGGAGGATCTCAAGAAACAAAGGGAAGAGCTTCTGGGATTGAAACGGGCAGGAAGGAGAAGGAGTCTGGAGTATCTGGTAGGTTCCCAGCTTGTTCTCAGCAGCAAACCTACGGGAGATGTTCCCTAGGGGCTTTGGTAGACGTGGGTGCTTGCATGCGGCTGCATTAAAATGTTGTGATACAGGAAGTGAGCACTGATTGGCTGGATTCTTAGTATTTTCTAGTCTGTAAAAAAAAAATAATAATGGTAACATCACACTCCCTATAAGAGGGCTCTTTGAAATGTCCTTGATTACTGCACATTTCGTATCTTGACCCCTTGATGTGGTCTGAGGGTCTGAGGTAGGTTTGAGAGCCCTGTCCCAACAAAACCAGGAATCCTGAAGGACTGTCTATAAGAAAACTATAATAAAACTCTTACCCTGAAATTACATTAAGTACATGCAGAGCTATTTAGTACTAGACTTCTTATTACCATTGCAATGGAAGGAGTTGTTATTACCATTGCATCCTTACTGAACCTGAAAAAAGGGAAGTGGTTGATAATAAAAGAGAACCTGCAATAAGTTATGGATACTTAAAACAAAAACTTGAAGAATGATAGAATAGGAACAAATCTTAAAAGGGACAAATGATAAGGTGGTTGTAAACTGGACAAGTTATGAACAATAACATAGTTAGAAACCTAACAGAGAAGGAGATTACAGTTCCTGAAATAAGGAAGTTTTCTTAGTGTGTATTTAACTGAATTCTGTAATATTAAACTCACTAAGAGACAGCCAGCCTGACAGGACAAAGATGTTACCTAAGGTTTCAGAGATGATGGTTTGAAAGGGAAAGAGGTATGTAATACCTGCTTTCTTAAGTCTGCAACCTGCCCTATTCCCTGCCTGCCACAGAAACAGATGGACGCTGAGAGGCGGAAGATTGCATCTGGATTTCAGAGACTGCATCAGTTCCTGGAGGAACAAGAGCAAGTCCTGCTGGCTCGACTGGGAGATTTGGAGAGGCAGATTGCCAGGAGGCATAAGGAGAACGCCACCAAACTTGCTGGAGAGATTTCACTTCTGACTGTCCTGATCACTGACACGGAGAGGATGTGCCAGCAGCCAGCGACTGAGTTGCTGCAGGTAAGATGCATTATAAACCCCTCGGGTCCCTGCCCCCATAAAGGACGGTTCCTGAAACGTGAGCCAGGGGAGCAAATGTATCCGAATTCTGGCAGCTGTACACGGCACTCGGACTGAAATAGCAAAGTGGGCCTCTTTCAGCGCAGGAGGGTTTGCCAGGAGTGTCGTGTGGGACTGACTCCCTCTCTCCTTTCTCTCTCTCCTTTCTAGGATGTGAGAATTACCTGGAGCAGGTCGGTGACTCCTCTTCACTCCCCCTGAATCTGCACTACACTGGGAAGGGGCTGAGAGACAGTGTCAAACCTATATTTCCCATCTCCCATCAGGCTGGCACGTGCATCCAGATTACATGCACCCCAGATACGATTATCCTTTGTGGTACATCAACCAGGGACTGTCACCGCTTTATACAAGTCACTGGAAGTCTCTGTCTTAATAGAGAAAAGACTTAATTATCACCTAAAGCAAGTGCATCCGCAGGGGGTCTGGCTGCCTTCAGAATCAGGGGCGAGAGCACGGACCTCTTATCTCTAGGTCACCGGTGACACTCCTGCCCACGCCAGTCGGGTGAAACCTCTTCCTCCCACCCCCACCAAGATGCCGTAAGTGAGGTGAGCTGTGCAGGTAGTGAAGCCTCAGCCCAGTGCCCGATGGAGCACTACCCTGGGGCAAAGCTCCCCAGGAATATGCTGGCTGTCAGGGGAGGAAGCCAAAATGAGATTGATCATGAAGGACTGACTTGACCTCCGCTCCCTCTTAGCCCTGGAGCTGGTCCTAACAGATCAGAGGCACTGGGGAGAAATGCAGCCTTTTTGAAGGAAGCTAGCGAGGGCATTGCTTCTGCTCTGAGGCAAGGATACCCGGAGGAACTAAGTGCAGCCCACTTCGACTAGTGTCTGCCACTGGGGTGTCCCAGAAATAATCACAATGTTTTGTTTCCAGGTGTAACAAGCTGCATCCACAGAAGCCGACAGAGGCTTTTCTGGAACTGGAAAGAAAGCTCAGTGCTTTTTCTCATCACACCGTCGCCCTCAGGGAGACTTTGAGGAAATGTCAAGGTACTGATGAGCAGTGAGAAGTGTCGTTATAACCGGAGGAGGAGGCAGGCTCAGGCCAGTTTTTCACCTCTCCTCACTTGGAAGACCTGAATCTGTTTTTGTCCTGTTTGCACTTGCTGTTTTATCATCATTAACAACATAACTATGCTAATTAAACAGCGGGAATATCATCAGAAACATAACCTCGGGAAATCAGACTTCTTTTCCTCTCCTCCCCTCTCCCCCCACACAGACACCCTGACACGGGAACTGGACAAAGACTGGGAAAAATCTCCAGGAACCGATGGGAAAAGTAAGTGTCTATGTTGCTAGTTTTCTTACATTAAGAAAAAGCATCAGGCATTATATTTAAGAAAGAAAAATGCACCTTCAGTAATATGCAGGTACAAAGAAGGAGTTTTTCACAGAAAAAGGGCTAAGGTCAGCCACACAATCCCAACTCCGGCTTTTGTGTCTGGCTCCCCAGCAGACAGAGAAAACCGTCACTGCGCAGTTCAAGATATCCTTGACTCTGTCCCTGATTTCTGACAGACATGTGCCTGCCTGTTGTTCTTCCATGCAGAGACGAGTATAGAGCAGTCCCTCCCTCGGCCTTCTCCCTTCCCCCCCACCTCGCTCCCCGTCCGCTTCCAGCTCCTCTTCCCAGTTTCTTGGGCCGGTTGCTTCTCTGCTTCAGAGCTGCCCACCGCATCCTCGCTTTGGGGCTGGTGCCCTATTTGATGCCCCCATCTTCTCCCTTCTTTCTGGGCCGCGCAACAAGCTGCTTCACCCCGTGACACTAACTCTCTGTTTGTCTTTGAAGCCAACGTGACCCTGGATCCAGACACCGCCAATCCGTGGCTCCTCTTGTCGGTGGACCAGAAATGTGTGAGCTGGGTGGCCACGCGGCAGGATCTGCCCGTCAGGCACCAGAGGTTTTCCTCGTCTCACTGTGTGCTGGGCTGTCAAGGCTTCACCTCGGGGAGACACTTCTGGGAGGTGGAGCCAGGGCTTGCTGGGGCCTGGGCTGTGGGGGTCTCCAGAGCCTCTGTGGGCAGGAAGGGGTGGGTTAATTTTTGCCCTGAGGAGGGGATCTGGGCTGTGGGGCTCAGCGGGGCTCAGTACAGGGCTTTCACCTCCCCTGTAGCTCCCCTGTCTCTGAACCACGTCCCCAAGAGGATCCGGATCTCGGTGGACTATGAGAGGGGCCTGGTGGCATTTTCCAGCGCTGACAACAAAGACCCAGTCTTCACTTTCCCAGAAGCTTCTTTCAGTGGGGAGAAAATCTTCCCTTTTTTCTGGGTGGGGAGAGGATCCCGCCTCAGGTTGTGTCCCTGAGGCCCAGGGGAATAAGCCTAAGGAAGTTTCTAAAATGGGATTTGCCTAATTGTATTTTGTTTGGGTGGGTTTCAAATTGGTGGATGTGGCGTTAGCTCCATACCGAGCACTTGTGAAAATTTGAAGCTGGTCTTTATTGCAGCAGAGGGCTGCCCTGTTCCCATATAGCACCTGATCTAAACAGTGTAAAGGGTGTGTGAGCCCCTGTGTCGCTGTAGTGAGGAATATGAGAGAAAAGCCCATTGCCTGGCCTGAGGAAGGATCGAATCTCTCCCAAACCAGCCCAGTGAGGCTGAAGGGTTGGAGCAATGAGAAAAGGGAAAGGAAGGTGATGGGCGGAGAGGAGGAACGTCAGAGTGATGCTAAAAATCCCTTTTGTACTAGTTTCCTCCCACCGTCCACCCTCAGTGATACAGTGAAAGCAAGCAGGGAACAGGGGTGGTAGGGATTGCCCACAGTAACGGGGACACTCACAGAAGATTGGAAAGGGAGTTCAAGTTCGTCCCAGTGAGTGGCACAGAAAACACGCCCCGTGCCCATCACATCAAAGACCTTCCCATGACAAATCTTATTTCAAAAGGAGCACAGGAACCAGTTGTTTTCTGTGCAGGGAGAAACCTTCTTATTCTGTGTCTTAGCATTGTTAGGTCTCCTCCTAGTGCTTTGTTGATTAGCATTATTCGTATATATGGCAGGTGGAGGTCCAGCCAAGTTAGGCCAGATGTGCCTTGTGGTTTATGGCTGTGTCTAAAGGACAACTCTGCCCTAGGGAACTCATGGTCTATTAGAAACATCCCCAAATGTTTGGGATTACATATTTATTGCTATCCTTTGCTTTGCAGTTCCTGAACCTTTCCCTCTTTGCACTGTTGTCCATGAATTGTCCTCCGTGGTCTGTTACAATAGCTTTTCCTGTTTATCAGCAGCAGCTCAAACATTTCACTGGTTCTGCAATAAATATAGCACCTATTATTCACTTTTGTGTTTCCAGAGTCTTTCCCAGAGCTGCTCCGGTAAAACATGGATACATTAGTCAGGTGTCGTTCACAGGCCAGACTCCTCTGAGGAGTCATTTGCAGAGGAAGAAAACAAGGGTGAATGCATCACCCCTTGTGGCGACAAGGCTTATTAACTACCACTGATGTTTTTACTTGCAAGATTCAATTCACCTCCAGCTCCCTGAATAAAATGAGGCAGTGTTGCCCAAACTGCGACTATGGACCAGCAAGGCTATGGTAAGAGGCCTGTGGATTGGTGAACCCCTTTCCCATTTTATTCAAGTTTTGATGATAAAGGGGCCTGGCAGTTAGTCCACGAGAAATGTTCAGGGCTTCCACAGGTCCATTGGCCTCCAAAATTTGGGAACCACTGGGATAAGGTGTATTAACGAATGGAGTTTTTGAAAGTGTCTATCCTACAGCTGAAGCAGGCTGTCACAGTGGTATGTGGGATTTTTGCATACCCACTAACCAACAGAGCACCTCTGGGCATAGGTGACGCATGGGGGGTGGGGAATGGGGACACATGCCCCTCCCTGAAATTGGTCGCCACCAATGTCCACATCACCAGCTGTGGGTGATCGCTGTTTGCCACCCTCCCCCACCCCACTGATGTCACCGTGGCCACCTGCAGGAGCTCACCGCTCGCCAGCACCATGCCCCCCACCCCTGACACTGCCACTGCCACCTGCGGGGCAGGTGATGTACTGAGGGGATGAAATGGGAATGAGGCCACAGGGAAGGGCAACTTCATTTCCTCCCTGAAATACAAGGAGTGGGAGGGAGAGGGGAAGAAAAGTTAACCCCCATTATTTCTAGTCACTCTTATTCAAAGCAGTCATTATCATTCCTCCTTTGTCTCTGTCTCCCCAATTTCTTCCCTTTCTTCTGTTTCTGGAGAGCCTGAGTACAGTGCTCATCGGGGTGTTCAGGTCTACTCCTGGCACATCCTCACAGACAACATCGCAGGTGCTTCTAATGGGGCAGTGCCCTGTTGCACTAGCTGCTGCATAAGCTTAGGGGAAAAGAGATAATCTGTTCCCCAGGCAGCTTGTAACTGAGGTCTGGGAAGAGAGAGGTTGGACACAGGTGAGCAAAGGGGTGGATGAACAGCACTGGGTGCCATCATCATCAGCTGCTTGTACACACCATGGCGGTTTACTTCAGTTTAATTCTCCCTAAACTGAAATGGTGGGTTTTTAAAAACACTGTTTCAAATTAAAGCAAAGTAAAATCCCTGTGGCACGTACACAAGGGTTGGGCCCAATCCAGGAGGGGCGGGTGGCAGGGCAGTGCTTCCTTCTATGGCAGCAATGGTGTTCTCCAGAAGGCATCCACCCACAGGCACCACCTGGAAGCATCACCCCACTCCCCTCCTCCCACAGCCAAAGAGGGGAAGCACCAGGCCCCCACACAGCTCAGGCAGGCAGGCTCCAGGGAGGGGGGAAAAAAAAGATTAGGCTCATTGCTTTTTTTTCTATCACTGGAGCCTGCTGCACAAGCTGCCATTGGGCTGCCTGCATGGGCTGCCTGCACAGCTCCTGAGCTGCACAAGGTCCAGTGCTTCCCTCTGCAGCTGTAAGGTAGCAAACTAAAACACCTTGGGCATATTTTATTTTGCTACGTCCCAAAATGATTTAATGTGCAATATGCCACCAACAGTGTAAACAACAGCACCATTAATGCACAATGTATCACTGACAGTGTAAACCGCTGTACCATTAAAGCGATGCAAAAGGGCATTTAAGCCATTTTAAAGGCCAATTTTGTGGCATGTACAGAGGCCCGCTATGGTTAATGCTCTTGGCACTGCCACTGCCCAACCATAGGCAAGATGTTTTTAGGCATCCCTTCAGGGGAGGACTTTGGGATGGTATTCAAGGAGGTGTCCCCTTGCTATGAGTGGGGAGTAGAAAGCAGCCATCAGGAAATCAGCATGAGATGGTGCCTGAGCCATGTCAGGGCCTTACAGAACAGCGGAGCTTCATCACACTGTTAAAACCCCATATTTCAGTGCAACTCCAGTGCCAGATCATATGGTGGGCTGCACTCCAGTTTCCCTCAACAATACATATTCTCCTCAGTATCAGTATATGCCCTTGCTTCCATGTTCCACATCCAGAAATAAAGCAGTGAAGCCACTTTGGGGGTACAGAAGCACACGAGAAACAAATATGATGAATAATAGCAGGGAGGTGGGGGAAGCGGGGAGTGTGGCATCACTTTGTCATTTATAGGTCGGGGGCAGGCAGGCAGGAGATAGGGTGCATTCAGCATTATGTGGGAACAGTATTGACATACCTTGAATGCTCTTGTCTAACCAGCTCAACACAGCTTACCTTGCAGAAAGAGAGGATAAATTGCAGGGTACCATATTTAACCTTAAGTCAAGAGTTTTGAAACTACTGTAATGGGACTTTTGCACATGTCATGGCATTTGAGCCTCATTCATTTACTGCGCCTGAAAATTTTAACCCGTTATATTAGTGCATCGTTTGTGTTTACATGCCATGGGCTTTCAAGTGACTTAAGTCATATGTGTAATTCCTGGCAGATTCCAGCAGAGGGACCCAAATACCAATCTATCTCGGATCACCGGCCCCTGCTCCCACCAGCGCAGGAGGCAAAATTCCTGACATTTGGGCAGGGCAGGGCTGGGGGGTAGGGCTGCGCAAAGCTTCAGGTGGTGGTTCGATTCAGAGATTTGTCCCAATCCGGTGGACAAATCTCCGGCATTTAGGGTCATGTAGATTTGTTTCTTTAAAAATGGGACATTAGCGATATGAGTCAGATATATTTTTGATTTAACATTGTCTATTAAAGAAAATTTACTCCAAAGAAGAGTGAGCTATTTCCTTGCTCAGAAATCCCATTCTGACCCTGGAAGCTGCATATCCAAGAAGCTCTGTCTCTCTGCTTCCTTTCAGAGTCACATATACAACTCCCTCTCCAGGTTTCTCCTGGTTTCCTGCTTCCATGTATATGAGTGTACACACACGCACACCTGCCACCAGTCTTATAACGACTGAGTTTTCAGTCAGAGTAACCCCTGTTAGATTTAGTCAACATTACAAAATTCTGTGTCAGAGCTGTGCTGGTTTGGGGTATAAAAATGACACTAGGTCACTGATGTAGATTTGCTGACAAACTCATGGTGTGGTTACAACTCTTGCAGCTTCTGCCAGTAGAGCTTCTGTCATCTCTGAAAGCTGCTGTAGTTCTGACATCAGAGCCACATCCATACCAGAAGGACCAGCATTTGTAAAACCGCCATTACCATTACGGCAGCCATCACTGTTTACAAATGGGTCCTGGTACAAAAAAGGTTGAGAACCACTGATTTAGGTGACCTTCAAAGAGAACTTGGTGAGTATTTCTCTGTCCCTAATACAGATCCTTCCACAGTCTTAAATCTCTTTCTCTCTGGGTGTGTCTACACGTGGAAATAAGTGCGACTAAATTTAAGGTGCATTAAGCTAATCTGCATTAAGCAATTTTTGGCAGGTGTCTACATGTGAAATTTGACACAAAAGATGGCACAAAAGTTAGTCCCAAGTGTCTAGTAGCAGGGCAGACCCAGCACTAAACTTAGTACCAGATCCTGTCTACACATGCATTAATGCACATTAACTAATCAATCAAGCCTAAATTTGATACATGCATTTTGGATAATCAGCACTGGCGATGCGTGGGGGGATGCACACAGGTGCATGTGCACCCCCCCAAGATTAGTGGTGCTCCCCCTGAGATTGGCTACCACTGGTCTCCGCTCACCCCCCGCCACCGACACCACTGCTACCGCCAATGCCTGCAGGTGGTCTCCATGCTCCCCAAGCCTTGGGAGGCATGAGGCATTCATGGTATTTAGTATGTTATTCTCTGCAGTCTCTCTGATTCCTCTGTCAGTCCCCAGTCAAAATGTACAAAGTACATGAGCTATTGAAATGAGAATATGGACACAGAACTGCAAGGCCAAGCAGGAGAAACAAGAAAGCCCTGGGTGCAGAAAAACAATCCTCATTATTTTGTTCTGGGCTCATATAATTGTTCTGGGTTTGAATGAGACAAGAGTTGCTTAAATGTAAACATATGTACTCATTCATGGACAGCCCAATGCCGTGACCGTTCCAAAGACTTTACTTAGAGTACACAGGTATTATGTTTTTGATGGGATTCAGGAAGCATGAGCCTCCACTGAAATACATCAAGAGAGAACTTTCCCTAATGCCACATTTCTTTTGTCATTTTATATTCATCTTTTATGTCTCAGCTTGACTCTTATCTAACAGCAGATCTGGGCTAGCCTGCAACCTTTGGACCCACAGCAATTTAAAAAAGCAATCAACACTATACACTCCTGTTATTACTTCAAAGATTATTCATTCCTCAGTCAATAACTGACATAAGGCTCCTGTGCTACAGCTTGGGTCAGCTCTGTAAAGCTCAGTTAGGCTCCTGACCTGCAGCCCTTACATGTGTCTGACCCTGAGTGAGTGGTCAACCAGCACCTAAAGATTTGACATCACTTTTATGGATGAGGTCTGTATGGATTTAATGACATGAAAGGACAGTGTCCCAACTAATCCTTCCACATGCTGCCCCATTGGTGTCCAGCATCACTCTGGTCTTTCCTGCCTTTTCTGGAGCCAGGTGCTTCTCACCCAAGAATCCTGTTGGAGCTGTATTTGCTAAGATGAGTTCTCACCCCTATTTCTCTTTCTTTCAGAGTGGAAAAGAGATGTGATCTGTCTAGGTAATGAAAGCTCATATTGAATCAGTGGTCAATGCTCTCTTTCCCTGTGACTTCTGTTCCCTTTTGCCTTTCCAGTCAAACTCTTAGGTTCACTAACAGTTTGTGGCAGGAAGTGCTTTTTACTGAGGTCAATGGACTCAAAATCTCCTATAGCCACAATTTCTTGGAGGAGCCTAAAACTCTCCACAACACACATATAACGAACTCTGTTTCCCCTTGTGAGTGCATATGGATGGTTTTAATCAGAGAAGTGCCAAAAATGTCCCTTTGCCATAGGTAGCAAGTCTTTTTCCCTGGCAGCCTGGACAGGTAAGTGCACATGTGTAATCTGAGCATGTGCAGCAGGGTGTGTGTTGGCCAGGAAGGTGCTGTTCCTTTCACTTTTCAGTGTGACAAATGCTGTAAGAAGAAAACGCACATACTCAGTTTGAAAGAACAAGAATCATTTAAGAACTGGACAGAAAAGGCTACCATTAAACCCTATGGCTATTTTACTGCTGGACTTAGACATGGACTTAGACATTTGACATTCTGAAGAACTATTTCAACTTTCTTCACAAGACTGAAGATATCCTTGGAGGGCAGAAGACAGCATAAAATGTCTCAGCAGGATCACTCAGGTAGGTGAACTTTGGTTTCAGCATTTATATGACCTTTTATGCCAGTAAGTTATAAATATAAAAAGACTAGATGATTCTTTAACAATTTGTTTTATTATTTATTCAAATAATACATTATTTGTACATTCAAAATCAATTACGTTAAAAATAATTTAAATATAAATGTCATAGCAATGACCTTCAAAACTCTCAAACCGCAAAATAGAACAACCCCCTGGCCTCCCGAAACAGCCAAACTAAATGGAAAGAAAATAAACTAATGGACCGGATGTAAGTTATACAATGTTTTGCAAAAAATGCAGTAGAGGAAAGAAAAGACTGTTCCAATCTCAACTGACATCACGTTCCATTTTTATTCTTTTCATCTTTTCTCTCTCCAGTTTACATGTTCTGATTGTGAAGTATTTTAATATTTTTCTTTAAGGCCACGAGGAGAAAAATCTTTCCAAAATGAATCAAATTAGAAAACTGTCTTTTACTAATTCTGAAATCAGTGGGAATTAGGCACATATTTAAATATTCCTAAGTACGGAAATACATATATGCTGAATAAGGATCACTATTTCCAAAGAGGTTACTATTTTGAATTGACTTAACAAACGTCTATGAAGATGTGGAGGGTGGTTAGCAGGGATGAGTGTGATGTAACTTCAGGAAAGCTTTGCTGAACTAATGGCAGGATAAGTTATGTTACAAGTGAACACATGATTTATGTTCTGTCCCTCTGCACTGTGGTGGGCCAGAGATGCAGATCTGGCCCGGGTATTATACAGTCTTTGGCTAAAAGAAGGCAGCTCCTGCACAGCACAGGAAAGAAGCTGCTCAAAATCCAAGAGGCTGATGCGGTGGTTGTTTCCTAGACTCACCTTGAACACAAAACAACTCGGACCCGCGCTTCCCGCCCTCCCGCACCCACAGCGCGGTCCGCCCGGGGTCCTGTGGCCACGCCCCTCTCCTCCTGCCCCGCCGCGCCCCGCCCCTTCCCAGCGTGCCCTGCAGCGCGCTCCGCACCGCGCCCCGCCGCGTGCTGTCCCCCTCTCCCCTCCCCCGCAGCGCGCTCCGCCCCGCCCCCGCCGTGCTGCTGCCTCTCCCCTCCCCCATACCCCACAGCAAGCTCCGCACCGCGCCTCATGCCCCCCTCCCACCGGCCCCGCAGCGCCCCCCACGCTGCGCCCCTCCCCCCTCCCTGCCGCCGCCGCGGGGGTTGCTGGGCGATGGTTGCGCTGCTATGTGCAAGCTCCCGCCACCTTCCCGGGAGCGGCCTGGGCTGGAGCAGGGGGGCGGGGGGGGGCCCATGGGGCCAGGCACGGGGCAGCAGGGCCAGAGCGGGGGGAGGGGTGAGTGGGCTTAGACCCGAGCGGTGATGGGAGGGGGCAGTGGGGCAGACCCAGAACAGCAGGGGGAGGGGGTTGGTTCAGGGCCAGACCTGGAGCAGTGGGGGGATCAGGGCTGGACCCAGAGTGGGGGGTGGCACGGGCCCTGACATGGAGTAGGGGGGAGGTGGGGTTGAGCGGGGCTGGACCCAGACCTGTGGGAGAGTAGGGCTGGACCTGGAGCAGTGGGGCAAAGGGGGCTGGAACTGGGGCAGTGGAGGGAGGGGTGTGCATGCACTGTCTATGGGTGTGTGTGTTTGCATCTGTGTGCACATCTGTTTGTGTCTGTTTTGTGTGCGTGCACGTGTGTGCATGGTTGTCCGCACATCTGCGTGTGTGGACGTGCATGTATCTGTGTGTAGGTGTGTGTGCATCTGTGTTAATTCATGTGTCTGTGGTTATGGCAGGAGAGTGTATGTGTCTCTCTGTACATGCAGACATGTGCATGCATCTTGTGTGAGTGAATGCATGCATCGTGCATGTGTCTGTGGTTATGGCAGGGAAGGTGTGTTTGTGTCTGTGTGTCCATGTACAGAGAGCGAGTGAGTAGAGTGCATGCCCATCTATGTCCTTGCATGCTTGTGTGGATGCATAAGTCTGTGTTCATAGCAGGAGGGAGAGTGTGTTTGTCTCTGTGTCCATGTGCAGAAACTGAGTAGAGTGTGCACATGCATGGCTGTGCATGCATGCATTTGTGTTCATGGCAGCGAGAGTGAATGTCTCTGTGTCCATGTCCAAGTGAGCAGAGTGTGTGCCCATCAGTGTGTGTGCATGTGTCTTTCCGTGTGTCCGTGTATCCATGTCTGTGCATGTGTGCGTGCATGCATGCATCTGTGTTCATTTCAACGTCTGTTTCACCATTCAGAGGAACAGTGTTTCATTTTATTTCATTTCATTTCGAAGCACTGTCCTGTTAAATTTCATCAAAATTGTTTCGCTGTTTCGACTCGTTTCTACGTTTTGCCCATGGGCTATAATGGGGCATCATGAAAATGCTTAAAATGTTGTCATTTGTTTCCTGATTAAGATGCAAATTGCCAGATGGTAGCCCCTTCTGAGGGCATGAAGCCTTGCAAGTTTCAAGAGGATGGATGCAGAGGTTTCTTGGAAACAGCACCTCAAAGTCTTGAAAGCAAAATTTGCTGGGAGCAGCAACCTTCTGTCATCTGGGCACAGATCCGGGGGCCCGTACCTCTGGGAGGGCTGCGGGCTGTGCTGGTCTCCTCCCGGGGGTGTGGGCTCCTGGGTCTGTGCTGGAAGACAGGAGGGTGTCCCTGCCACCTGGGACCAGCGTTGGGTGCATCCTGCACCCAGGCCAGGCTCCACAGCTCAGCGCAGCGGCGGGAGGCAGAGCACAGTGCCGTGCTCCCTGGGGCTGGTGCAGCTGATCATAGCCCAGCCCGGTGGCAGCAGGCGGGTAGAGCTGGCACTGTGCTTCGATCAGCTCCTCCAGCCCCATGGAGCGCAGCCCTGTGGTTCGCCCTGGGCTGAGCTACGTGGGGCTGTGGAGCCACTCAGAGCACAGCGCTGGCTCTCCCCTGCCTCCTGCCACCAGGCTGCTTCAAAAAACAAAACATTTCAAAATTTTGTCAATGTTTCGAGTGCCCTCATTTAATTTTGAAGCTGTTTCGATGCTTTTTGTTTCATTTTGATTTTACTATTTCAAGCTCAAAATGTGTTTCTGTGCGTGAGTACTGTGTGTCTGTGTTCATGGCAGGGAGAGTGTGTTTGTGTCTGTGTCCTTGTGCAGTGTGTGAAAGTAGTGTGCATGCCTGTGTGTGTTGTTACCAGATTTGCCTGTCACTTTGGGGTGTGCTCATATATTGCAGGTATGTTTCTGGGGTCTCTGTAATTCTGTCAATGTGCTGCTTGTGTTACTTGTGTTTCTATATGGAGCTGTATCTCTGCCTTCTGCAAGTCTTCACCCCCAATGGAGCTATCTTGCAGGACTCAGGTTCAGTGGGGCTGGGTTCCTCCAACCACTAAAGCAGTCAAACAAATGTACATGTGAGCACACACACACACACGCAGGGCACACCTGAGCCTGGCTGGATTCTTCAGCGCTGAGAGGCTAATACCCTCATGTGCCTTTGAACTCAGTTCATCAGGGCAACAATGAAAATGTCGTCAGGCACAAGCACAGGGGTTAACGAGCCCAGCTGAGTCAGGCTGGATTATTCAGCATTGACAGGCTGACACCCCTGTGTGCCTTGAACACAGTTCATCCCTTATTTCATCAGGACAATAATAAATGCAGTCAGACACACGTACACACACACTCTAACAGTACGTCTGAGCAGGCCGAGTCCAATCAGCGCTTTCAGCTGAAACCCTCTTGCACCTCAAAACTCAGCACATCCCCAATCTCTTGTCATAATGGTCCTAGTAGGAACTCCCTTGGTGAGCAGACCCTACCATAGTTTTGGACTATACAGGGATCTTTGGCTGAGGTCAAAGAAGTGTTGCTGCAGAGCAACTGGGGAGGTCAAGGGGAAGGAAGGGTAAATGAGGTTCAGAGAGAGAGTATAGCAACCATCTTGACCATAAAAGTTATTCATTGCCAGGCAAATGAATTTATGATGATAAGAGTAGTAATAGCCATAGAGGGAGACAAAGAAACAGTTACAATATTACATAGTTTCAATGAGGTATTTGAGGAAGTTTAGCTCCAGTTTGATTAGTGAAATTCAGGTTCAGAAAGCTGTGCGTGGAGTAAGAAAGCAAAAGTCATGTTCCTGGAGTCAGAGAGAGGGAGGGAGAGAGAGTTGGGGTCCCACCACGCAGCAAAGCTTGAACCCATCGAGGTTCCCAGGTGTGTGTTGGAGCTGGCAGACGGGCCGGGTCCTGAGCACGACCTGTGGAGGGATGCCCGGCAGAAACTGGTGCAGGTTTGGATCCAAGCCCCAGGACAGAAAGGAGCTTGAGTAGGAGTTTGGTAGAGAAGGACCAATGGCCCACGGGAGCACACTAGGTTTGTTTAGGGGTAAACGATGGCTCGTGTGCTGGATGATAGGAACTGATCACTCCTGGCTGTGGGCGGTGTTACTCTGAGGGAGCTCACAATACAGACAGGCACATTCAGGGTTTTGGGTACCAGTAAAGGCATCATGACTAGAATTGGTCTGAAAAATGCTCAGCTGGGTGTGTGTAGACGTGGGTTGATTCGCATTTGGAGCAAGGATCCCCCATCACGCAGTGCTCCCCTGGTCCCAGAATTGAGTGTGGTGCTCGCCTTGGAGTCTGCTTTCTCCATCCTGAATGCTAATGAAGGTGCTTTCCTGTCCCATCTCTTCTGTAAATGAGACCAGGGAGGTTGCTTCACTCCTATCACCCCTTTCTGGAGGGCTTTAGATGCGTCTCCCACTGCATCTTCATTGTGTTTTGTAAGTCCTTCCTCCAATGTGGTTGCTTCTCAAGGAAGCGATCCTCAATGCACAAACCAAATCGATTCCAGCACGGAGGAAAGGCAGCAAGAAGGCACAGCAGCCCCCCAGGCTCTCCAGGGACCTAGCAGACCTCCTGTGGCTAAAAAGGAAAGCCTACAAAGGATGGAGGACGGGATTCACCTCCAAGGAGGATTACTCTGCGCTGGTCCGGTTCTGCAGGGAGCAAACCAGGAAAGCCAAGGCTGCAACTGAACTCCAACCAGCTTCAAGCATCAAGGACAACAAAAAGTCCTTTTTCAGATATGTGGGGAACCGGAGGAAAAGCAAGGGCAATGTTGGACCCCTGCTAAACCAGATGGGGGCAACTGACAACTGACACCCAGGAAAAAGCCAACCTATTAAATAGGTACTTTGCGTCAGTCTTTCATCAGTCACATGGGATGCCCATGCCTGCTATGGGACAGGGAAATCTGGGTGATGGGGATCCCCTACCCTCCATCAATGCTGACCTCGTGAAGGAACACCTTGAGAAGCTGGATACCTTCAAGTCAGCTGGCCCTGACAACCTGCACCCCAGGGTACTCAAGGAGCTGGCGAGCGTCATAGCCCAGCCCCTGGCATGGATCTTTGAAAACTCCTGGCGCTCTGGTGTAGTGCCCGAAGCCTGGAAGAAGGCCAATGTGGTGCCGATCTTCAAGAAAGGGAGGAGAGTGGATCTGGCTAACTACAGGCCCATTAGCCTGACTTCTATCCTGGGGAAGATCCTAGAAAAGTTTATTAAGGAGGTCATCCTTGATGGACTGGCCCAGGCTAACATCCTAAGAGATAGCCAGCACGGGTTTGTTGCGGGTAGGCCTTGTTTGACCAATCTCATTTCCTTCTATGACCAGGTGACCTATCACCTGGACAAGGGAGAAGAGGTTGATGTCATATATCTTGACTTCAAAAAAGCTTTTGATCTGGTATCCCATGATCACCTCTTGGCCAGACTGGCCAGTTGTGGCCTTGGCTCCACCACGATCCGCTGCCTGGGAAATTGGCTCCGTGGTCGGACCCAGAGGGTTGTGATTGATGGCAGTCACTCATCGTGGTGCCCTGTGACCAGTGGGGTCCCTCAAGGCTCTGTCCTTGGACCCATACTGTTCAACATCTTCATTAATGATGTGGACATTGGAGTCAGGAGTGGACTGGCCAAGTTCGCCGATGACACCAAACTTTGGGGCAAAGCATCCACGCCAGAAGATAGGCGGGTGATTCAGGCTGACCTGGACAGGCTCAGCAAATGGGCAGATGAGAACCTCATGGTGTTTAACACCGAAAAATGCAAGGTTCTCCACCTTGGGAGGAAAAACCTGCAGCACCCTTATAGGCTCGACAGTGCTACACTGGTTAGCACTACAGAAGAAAGAGACTTGGGGGTCATCATTGACCACAAGATGAACATGAGCCTGCAATGCGATGCTGCGGCTAGTAAAGCGACCAAAACCCTGGCGTGCATCCATAGATGCTTCTCGAGCAAATCCCGGGACGTCGTTCTCCCCTTGTACTCGGCCTTGGTGAGGCCGCAGCTGGAGTACTGCGTGCAGTTTTGGGCTCCACAATTCAAAAAGGATGTGAAGAAGCTTGAGAGAGTCCAGAGGAGAGCCACGCGCATGATCAGAGGTCAGGAAAACAGATCTTACGAGGACAGGCTGAGAGCCATGGGACTCTTTAGCCTGGAAAAGCGCAGGCTCAGGGGTGATCTGATGGCCACCTATAAATTTCTCAGGGATGACCACCAGGATCTGGGGGAACGTTTGTTCACCAGAGCGCCCCAAGGGTTGACGAGGTCAAACGGTCACAAACTCCTGCAAGACCATTTCAGGCTGGAGATAAGGAAGAATTTCTTTACTGTCCGAGCCCCCAAGGTCTGGAACAGTCTGCCAGCGGAGGTGGTTCAAGCACCTACATTGAACACCTTCAGGAGTAAATTGGATGCTTATCTTGCTGGGATCCTATGACCCCATCTCACTTCCTGCCCTTTGGGCAGGGGGCTGGACTCGATGATCTCCCGAGGTCCCTTCCAGCCCTAATGTCTATGAAATCTATGAAATCAGTTCTTGTTCAGGCAGAGGTGGGGAGGTCATGTTCCTCTCCCTGCCCTCTAGCCCCTCCCCCCTTCCCCCTACTTACTGGCACAGAGTCTTGGTCCAGCTCCCTCCAGCAGCAAGTGGGGCCTGCCCAAATCTTGGAAGCTCTCCAAATTTTTTCTGAGCAGATTCAACCCAGGGTCTGCCCCAGGTGAGCAGGGATGTGGGGGTAAGGGGAACTGTGCAGGTGGAGGGAACTGTGTGTGTGTGTGTGCGTGGTTGGGGGTGCTGTGGGTGTGTGTGGGGGACCGTGTGGGGGTGGAGGGACTGTGGGTGGTGGGGACTGCTGAGGAGGGATGGATCCCATGCCCACCCTTCCACATGTTGCACAGTCCCCCTGAAAGCAGCAGCAGCAGCCATCAGGGTCTTCCTGCCCCCTGATGGCAGAGACTCCCAGTGGTGTGGTGCCACCTCAAACCAATGACTCATGGTGCCTTGAACAGCTCTATTGGCATGTAACTGCATCTGGACCCCATGTTTCCTTTTTTAACAGTACACAGTATTATGGTTCTAGATCTTCTCATTCATTTAATAAGGTCTAAAATGCAATGAAAAATTTTCATCATCACCAGACTCAACACATGATTTTTCATTTAGGGTAAAAGCAAGAGGAATTATCAGGGATAGCCCTGGACTTTCTGCTTCGCTGGCTGATTTTCTAAGGAATTTCTGTCTTGGCATAAGTCCACACTTTCATAAGTTTATTGAAACCATTGTTGTTCCCCTTGTATAGCTTGAACTATGCACTGTCTTCCTGCTATCTAATCCAATAGACAAAGGTGATAATCAGTGCTCTATGTTCTCCAGGCAAATTCTTTTCTGCATTCCCTTTGTGCTTCTGGATCAAGTTTCAGTGAAGAAGATGCCTTCCTCATTGTGCCAAATCTTCAGGGTCTCTACATCACTCCCTGGTTTCCTCACATTCTGCATTAGTCTTTGTATTTGCAAGGTGGAATCAGGTAGGTATCTGCTCCACATTAATGTGTGTTCTGCTGCTGCTGA